>NW_022280052.1:3681522-3730177 GCF_004355925.1 Anarrhichthys ocellatus
TGTGTGTGTGTGTGTGTGTGTGTGTGTGTGTGTGTGTGTGTGTGTGTAGAAATCAACATCACATCGTCACCCTGATGTCTTTCGCCCTCTGCTGGTTAAATGTGAAATTGCAAATGATGTTGACCGCACGAATGGTTTAAATAACATCTTGGTGATGTTTGTGATATCCTGAAGAACCTTGAATAGCTCCAGGATGTCAACGGCAACATTAGGATCAGTTTGATTGCAAATGTTGTTGAATAGCCTGTAACAGTGTGTGTGGTTGGGTATTAGATCACTGATTTATTTTAGTTTTATTGATTCCTCAGACAGGCAGAATTAGATATAATTATTAAATGACTTATCCAAATCAATGCAGAGGTCCTTAAAATCCAGGTTCGACAAATATATGAATTATATCTTCCTTTCGTTAAAGATTGTGTAGCCATGGCATGTTGCTGTCCACCTATGATGAGCGGGAGACTATCGTCTGACAAGTTTTCACATGCATTCACCTGGTTAGTCTATTTGCTGTCAGGAGCACCAAGCACAAATATTTTGCACACTTACTCGAGTACATTTCTGTGTGCATTTTCCCTCTAAGCATCAACTGTGACGGGTTGCTTCTTGCTGCACAATATCCTTCTACATCTTCTGCCAACAGAGAGTGAAACAGTGACATCTTGAGGCTCTATTGGGACAAGAAGCATCCAAACATTTGCCATCAACATGACAATGTTACTGCTAAATCGACATGACTCTAAGCTAAAGTAATTTGATTACTTTGAATAAATCTGGATCTCCACTTTACTGTTTTGGGTTAAACAACATTCATGCGGATTTCAGTTAGTTTGCATCGATGACATCACCTCATTTTGAGATTTTAACTTCATTAGGACGAGCAGGTAACAGTGTCTCACCCGTAAAGGTACAAAATCTTTCGAGAATCAACTGCTTGTTAGTAACTTTTTATTGTTTTACCACAAAGTACAGATAAAAACATCCACAGCATATTCTCTCAGCTTAATGGCCCAAACCGAGGAGCGTGTGAAGAGGCAGTGACACGAGACTAAATAAAGTACATGTTCCTGCTTGCTAGTAGAAGATCTAAAGTCGGCAACTTCTACCAAGCTTGATGGCATTTCTCTTTTGTGTAGATACTGTAGTGTGTATTGCTTTTGTAACAGAGTGACACATTCATTCACAAGCAGGCCTAGTAATGAATGCAGATACAGTACAACATGGCTCTTTTGGGGGGAGGGGGGGTTTCAGGTTTTAACTGTCTTTTTTTTTTTTCTTTGTTGCAAGCCTGAGTCGATACAACACAATCCACAAATATGACTCAAAAAAACAGTATTTACAGAACTGGTTTATATAGAGAGGAAGACATATTAGAAAGGAGAACAGTTTAACAGTTTGGATTTTAACACATTTTAGTCTAAACCCTGGATTTTAGTCACAACCAGTAAGAAGTAAAATATAGCCAGGATCAAAACCAGCTCTCAGGTTTGTCATCATCACTCCTTTTCTTATAATAAGCAACACTTTAACTGGGGCCTCATCTTCTCAAACTCTAACAGTCAGTGGCTCATCTGTGATTTCAGATTTGTTTTGCCGTTTGTATACTCTCAAAATAAATACTTTCTGAATCAGATTTGCTTTGATCACACAGCCAGAGTCTCTGACTTTATGAAGTCGATGATTTGGACCTCCATAATGATTTTGTTATAGTGCTTTGCTCTCTCAACCTATCCTCTCTCTCGTCACTCGTTTCTTTACAGTTTTAGACTTTTGTCACACTGCTCATTGTGGTGTCCTACAAAAACAGTGAGCTTCTTCTACAGCAATCTGTGGTGAAGTGAAAAGAAGGAGAACACAGCAGACTAGTTCTAACTTTGGAAACTGTATTAAAACAAGTTCAGTGTTTGGTGGAGGGGGAACAATGCACGCCCAGTGATGCAATGTAGACACAGCTGTTAGTGGAAATGTGCCGTTGCAACCAAGAAAACCTCAGAACAAAATATTAAATTCCTGCATTGACTTGAAACTAATGTTAGAAACTCAGCTACCTGGTCTGTGAACATTTCAGCCTCCAGCTGTTTGATGCTTGTTAATTAAACAGTGCTGTCCGTACTTCACCTGAAGACTGAGCTAACATTACACACAGTCAAATAGACTCCAATACTGATTCTGAGGAAGTTGCTTACTGTTGGGCTGTTTGTCGCTAAGCAAGGAAACATTAAATCGCTGAGTGTTGGTGGTATGTCACACGTTATCCTAATGTCTCCTGATGCATCAAACAGACCAACATGTTTGCATCTTCCTAACCCATTCCATCATGTTTTAGAGAATGATGAAATTTATTTCATAAAGTAGCAATTGTCTGCTGTTAAGATCACATCAGTTCAACTTCTCTAGCATCACCTGCAAGATTTTCTCTGCCCGATGTCAAATACTGTAACATCAATATGCAGCATTGTTCGCAAGCACAACTGCACAACTTTGTTGCCAAAATGCCTTCCAGATACCCTTACATTGGCTGGAAATCCCACTGAGTGGATTTGGAGGACGAGAAACATATCTGTAATTTTCTAACTTGTAATTCAGACTTAATTTACTATATTTTCTAAGCGGGGAGTTTGTGACGTCTCTGGAGGGCAGCATGAGACTAAACCGACAGGGAAATAAAACGACTCATGGAGGAGCTTGCGAGGGTTCAAACAAAACAATTCCACACATCATCCAAACAAACCCAACAACATAGACCTCTTATATTTGATACCTTTCTAAATTAATTTCAGGAAATGCATATATATATATATATATATATATTGCACAACATTTATATGTACATTTGAAATAAATATAATTAAATAAAAGCTGTCTCTTAATGTTTTGCTACTTTTACGTAGCTCTATCTTGTTCATATTTTCCACACCCGGTGTTGAAAGAATAAAGGGGGTACCAGAATAAAAAAAAACATAAAAAAAAGGCCAAATGAAAAGGCTCAGATGAATAATGAAAACAAAACACTTGCTAACACCTGCAATATCCATGTTTAGATACCAGGTGAGACAACATATGAAACACAGATACATGCATGCTTGATTCTGTCCTATCCTAAACCCTAAAAGAAACGTAGCACATTAGTTTGGATCAGATTTCAGCTGGATCAGCCCTGCCACATTACCTCCTCTGTGGCCTTCTTGGTCACCGTATCCGAGGCTGACATCTTATCAAGGTATTTGACTGATAGGAAACAAAGCACTGTAAACATCGGAAGGATTCAAATGGCACTCTGAGGACGCACGCCGTCAAATCCTTCTTGTAAAACCATACTGAGGAACAAGGAGACAACAAATGATGGGTCGGGAACCTTCAGGAACCTGGTTTGCAAAGAGTCTGAAACACTCTGGTTTGATTGAACTTGGTTTGGCATCAGACCAACACCAGCACTGATCAAAATAAACACCTTTAAAGCTCTTTAATGAGGAGGAACCGGACGCAGACACGGCTCAGCACTGGTCCATCTCAGAGCATTTCAGACACTTTTCAATCTGGCTCCTGTGTCCGTCAGCCAATCATCCTTACTAGGTTACAGAAAGAAGCAGGAAAGTGAGTGAAAAGGGTGATGGGAGTATTTGACCCGAGGCCCCGGGGTCCAGCTGAAGGAGGACAAAGAGCAACAGGGAGAAAAAGGGTTTGGGGCGGGGGGGTGAGGTAGTCAGCTTTAACATGCACAGTCCTGGTGAGGAGGAGCGGGCTGCTCTGTCAGCTGGGGCCCCTGTTTGGCCCCTGTGACAGCAGGATCTCCGGCGTCCAGGCTCTCCGACATCTTTTCACAGATGATGTCGACCAGGCGCTCAAAGGTCTGCTTCACGTTGATGTTGTCCTTGGCGCTGGCCTCGAAGAACTGAAAACCTGGAGAGGAAACAGGGTGTGGTAGAGGGTCAGAGGGGTTTATAGAGGATGTGGTCGTCTTCGAGATGTAGCGCAGAGATGTTTTTAATTTATGGTTGTAAAAAAAAAAAGATTATTCTTAATGACTCTGGTGATCTCCTGACTTTTCATCTAGTAACACTAGCAGGCAAACCTTTCCGCCTGTCCATTGAGTCACTTCAGGTTTGTTTACCTGACAATGAGTCGCAGAGAAGTGTGTATTTGTGTGCGTACACCATGAACTCACCAAGGTGTTCAGACAGCTGCCGGCCTCTATCTCCGCCCACCACCCGCTCGTCCTCCATGTCGCACTTGTTCCCGACCAGCAGCACCTGGGCGTTGTCCCACGAGTACGTCTTAATCTGAGTCGACCTGGGAACAAACACACCTTCAGCAATCAGAGCAGAAACTCAGACTGTGATCACACTGCAGGCTGAATGTGTCCTGAAGTTTTCTCATCAGTGTGTGTGTGTGTGTGTGTGTGTGTATGTGTGTGTGTGTGTGTGTGTGTACAGTGAAGAACAAACATGGTGTCTTTAAACAAAGTTCTAGATCACAGAGATTGAACATAGTTACAAAATCTGATCCTGAAATTTTTTTATTTTGCTTGTATCTTGATAACCCATGTTTTTATTGTAAAGCACGTTGTAACATTGTTTTCACAAGGTGCAATATGAATAAAGGTTTTATTATTAGCATTAAGCAGTGAAAATGAAACCTAGTTTTTGACATACTGTAATAGAGTCAAAATGAAATTGAGATAAAGTTTTCCTTCAAATTAAAAGACACACACAGGCAAGGTCCTGGGAGGAGACAAAACTAAGACTTGAAACGCATCATGTCTCTGTCCATCAATCTATAGTATCTCTTTATCTACTTCCAGACTGGCTATACCACTTGATCCATCCTCAACGCAGCACTCCCTCTCACAGGTAAAGCTGCATGGTATCACTTTACACTCTTTTCATGCGACACCCCCTTCTAAGCCAATCACGTACCAGTCCTGGACAGCGCTGAAGGACTCCTCGTTAGTGATGTCGTACATGAGGATGAAGCCCATGGCTCCTCGGTAGTAGGCCGTGGTGATAGTGCGGTAACGCTCCTGCCCCGCCGTGTCCTGGGGGGAAAAAAACAGCAGCAGTTAGCTTTCATTAAATCTCACAGAATCCATTTCACAGTGACCTCTGACAGGTTTGACTAAAGCCACTTTGGCAGGTAATCCACTCAAGCTAAATTCAAGAGGTGTCTAAAGCCCTTTTAATACTATCTGGTCTTGTGTTTAAAGACACAATCCTTGATCGGTTTACGGCGTGCTAATCCTTAGCTAGAGTCGTGAACACCAATCTTGTGTCCTGCATTAAAGATGTATTATCCTAATGAAACTTTAAGTGCACAAACAACAACAAAACAAAACAAACAAAAAATAAAACATGACAATACTTGAGCCTAAAGTCTAAACATTCAAACTGTCACACTGACAGATTGTTCCCATGTGCTATCAGTACAGCCAGCATATTAAAAGGCCTCTTGTGGTTTTTAAAATCTTCATCAAGCCTCCTTTTGTCTTTGTTTTCGCTGAAGGCTTTGCTAAACAATGACCCTGCCCCACAATCCCAGGGGAGATTCAATGTCAGTGCTAAGTCCTAATGATTGCTCAGGGAATTAAAGCCTGGTGTGTTTCTGACACCCAACCGAGCAGCTTCTGGTCCAACAGCATCACTCAGCTGTCGGTGTCAGTTTAGAGATCAGCAGAGCAAAAGACTGCGACTGGCATGTACTGCAAAGTAACCGGCTACACTGGTTTACCTCGACATTTATGAGAATTCACACTTCTTACATTTTATTGTGTCATAAACCATTCATCAAATATGTGTATACTGCTTAAGAACGCTAAATAGGCGTTTGCTGTCTTTGCTATTATTATTATACACACATCATACCACTCATACAGCAAATACATACCAAGTTTCTACCCGTTATTAAACTTTCTAGGGAATTACATTTACGTTGAAGCATCTAAAGTACACACACATACAGCAACATGGACTACAAAGTGCAGTCTCTGACAAACAGATTCCATAGATGTGTGCACAAATACACACAAAAACAAAACATACTGAAAACAGATACACTTCTTAGCTTGTTATGTATTTTCCTGTACTCATTGGCATAATTACTCAGTCACACAACCATTCTCAGGTCAGATTGATTATATGACATCTATTTTCCGGAGAAGTGTATAGCTCTGACATTTCCACACTGTTGGTTGTAATGTTCTGCAGCTACAGTTCACGTCCTGCTCCTCCACTCAATGTGCTGTAGGACACTCAGCAAGGCAACGGCTTGTCAGTGTAGGCAGCACTGTGTGCTGTGACATAACGAACACATTGGAGTACTCATCTTTCCCTTCGCCGTGAGCCCTGATTCAAATATAAAGCGGTGAACATTTTAGATTTTAGCGAACAGCTTATAAAATGAAGAAGTCTCCTTTTTCATGCTTTCATTTTAATCAAAGGATTTAAAGGGAAAATCAAGAGTTTTTTAAATAAATATTTGGGCTGTAGGACATATAAATCAATAAATTACAAAGCAAGTTATTTTTAAATCTAAATATGCTCAAGAATTGACATGAATAAAAACTATCAAGCAATAATGCCAAATAATTGTTCTATTCAGCTTCTTAAATGTGAAAATGTGCTGATTTTCTCTGTTTTGTATGATTATAAATTGCATATCTTTGGGTTTTACACTGTTGGTTGGACAAAACAAGACCTTTTGAAGAAAATACTCTGAACATTTATTTGATATGATAAAATTGTTAGTTGTAGCCCAACATCTGTCTACAGTTATGAACACTGACAGTATGCATGTAGCCATAGAGCTTCCAGTGCAATGAAATAAGAAAGGGTGTCCAGTCTTCAGTAGGAGCAACAGTACGGCAATATAGTGGCATGAATGAAAATAAATAACGTTTCAAGTGAGATAATGTGGATGACAAACTATATAAGTACACATCACGTGTCTGCATTGACCATTTTCATTTTTACTCGACTGGAGTCTCAGCCGACAGAATTGCTGAGAGGTGGGGGTCGGGATTTTACATGTGTGTAGGGAAAGGGGGGGGGGGGTGGATAACTACTCGGGTGAGATGTGTAGTAGTGGGGGAAGGGAGAGCAGCACCCAGTCATCCATTTCTCGTGCTCTGATTGGGCGATGCCGTCTCCTTTACCAGAGGCAAGACCTAAAAAAGGCTGACAACAGAGACAGCTACACACACACACACACACATACACACACACACACACACACACACACACACACACACGCGCACAAACAGTGCTGTGCAATGTAAAAGTGGAAATGATGGTATAATCTACAACGTGATACTGGAACAGTGCGCTGCTCTATGGTTGTGTTTACTGCTGAGTCCTCAGGAAACAACACATTTATGATGCAACAAACACCGCCCTGTTTGTTCCTGAAGGCACATCGATGTTACCTGAGTGTTTCAGTTATTACTTCCATTGAATTCCATAGGATTCTACTCATCCACGGGTCAGCTGGATGAGCAGGTTGCAGAGAGGATGCTGTTGTTATGCAGATTTGTGTATGTTTACTGCGATCTGAGGACAGTTGGCTTAATAAAACTGCACCACAGGCCAGTGTTTCACAGAGTTATCTGCTGTATTATTAGACATCATTAAAAAACATAACTAACATTTATGTTATTGTTTCAGAGGTTCAAGGGAGTAGCCCAAGGAAAAAACCTCATCTTTCTCACAACTGTCTAGCTCACCTTCTAATCCTGCTTTTTGAAACTGCCTTCAGATGTAGAGCTGGTGCCGTTGTGCTCGAAACAAACTACTCTGAACTGGGTGAAAATCCTGCCGCCATTGACAGGGACAAAATGCCAAAACTGTTTAAATACTGTATGAGAATAACGGTGCGCACTAAAGGACAATCCTTCATGAACATCATTCATGATGTAACACTGTAAAGGTGTGAGAGAGAGAGGGGTTTGCAGACATTCAACCATCTAACATGCACTTCGGTTGAGGCTTACTGACGCCTGGGGACTTAAGAGGTCACTTTGTGTCCGTATAAGACTCTGCCTGTGCAGCCATAACAGTGCAGAAAACCTCTGACAACTTTAAACTCTGATTAAACTGATTCATCTTAGCAATACACAGAGAAAAGAAAAGACAAAAGCACTTAAAATGTGGAAGGACAAGAAAATAAGTTGAGACTATGTGGCTCAAAGGTCATATATGAAAATGAAGCTAGTCTTGGGTCACTGTTGACCAACTGCAGGTGACGGTTTAATGGTGGAAAGTGAAGAAAGTCAACAAGCTTGTGACAGTGAAGAAAATCAATATAGGACTTACTAATTCAGCTTCAGCCTCAAATTCATGTACATGTTAATTATAGATCTCAGTTTCATTTACTCCCCTTCCAGGAAACTCAACACATCTCCAGACGTCTTACCCAGATCTGTAATTTGATCCTCTTGTCATTCCTGTAGATAGTCTTCACCTTGAAGTCAATGCCCACCGTACTGACAAAGGCCGGTGTGTAGGAGTCGTCGGCGTAGCGGAACAAGAAGGAGGTTTTGCCTACACTGCTGTTGCCAATGATGAGGATCTTGAACATATAGTCAAAGTTTTGGTCCGAAGACTCCTTCTGCCCGTAGGTCGCTGTTGCTGAGGCCATCTGTGGACAGAGAGGAAGGAGAAACACAAAGCTTTAATCAAATGGCCGCCGCTACATGTGTCATAGCAATTGGTGCAAGTGCCGCACAGGACCTCACAATGCAGGTTTTTTTTTCTTTAACCCAGCATACGTTGAAGCTAATTTTCCTGTCTGTGCAGTAAATATATAACTCACATGAACAAGTCATCTGTAGGATTATTCCTTCCTGGGCGGAGGGTCCCAGGTATAACGGACTATTTTAACATTGAGGAGGCTGTGATGAATTACACAGGTAATCCATCTCGTTTATTTCAATTGCACAATATTGAGGATTTGTCATAGTTCTAAAAGGCTTTTTTCTTTGGCGTAAGCTGAAAGTAATGAAATGTGACGATTGTAAATACTTCTATGTGATGCCGTTGAAAAGTTTGCATTGCAGCTAAAATGGTGCATCATGTCGTTTAAGCTAAGGATGATGATGTTTTAGACCTCATCAGCAAGTCAAAGAGGAGCACACATGCTGATACATGATTATGATGTTTGTAATGTCCTTGTGAAACACTTATATATAAATACCTTTCTACAAAGTTGCGAAGCACAATTTATCTTAACTACTAATTTAACTAAACAGAAAGGGTACAGTATGTATGTTGTACTTTGTGCATGCAAGTGATGATCAGGACCTCCCATGACAAGTTTGCACCCAGTACTTTAAAAATAGATGAGTGACCTATTCTGAATGAACAAATTCAAATGTTGTGTTTGATCCATTCCTAAAACACTCTTTCAAGAGAGATAATACAAGTTTCGGAGTAAAGTATGTAGTAGTATGTGATGGCACCATCAGACTAAATCTATGCTATGGCTTGTAGGGAGGTGTTAATGAAAATTCCAGCATGCAGTACGAATGTTTAGATAGGAAGGCGAGTTAGCTGACCTGATGAAGCTTAAAGGAAAACTTAGTCAACAAGTTTGATCATTGATTAGTTGTTCCAATGATTCTTTAAGCAAAGAAATGTCAAAATGTTTGATAGTTTCAGCAGATGTGCTGCTTCTCTGTGCCATTAATGATAGTCAACTAAATATATTTGGGTTTTGAACTGTTGGTAAAACAACATATTTGAATAAACAAATCAATGAATCTTTTAATTGAGAAAATAATTGGCAAGATGATGCAGGACTAATGCTGATTTGGATGCAGATGCGTTAGTTGTTATTGATTGCATAGTTTAGTAGTCGGCCCTATCTGAATAAATGACCGTCTCCTTTAAAGTCATTAGCAAAGACACACTTTAAAATGAAACCCAAGAAACCCTTAAAAAAGCAGCAGAGGTGATTTGTCACACAGAAAAGCTCACAGTGTTCAGACAAAAGACGAGGTTCTGTCAGCATCTGCTAGACTCAGTGTAACTGTGATTAACTAGTCAGGCTTAAACATTTTCTTCATGGTAATTAATCAAAGCAGCATATTGCGATGTCAGGGGAAAACAGAAGGCCCATCTGACTTTTCTTAATTTTGCAGAAAGGTTGGAGGCGATTGGCTCGATCCGTCACAATCAGCTGGAGATGTGGAAGGAATAATTAATTGCACAAGCAGCTGCAAGATGAAGTCAGTTTGGAGTCTGATATTCACCAGCTGGACTTCAACAGCTCTGTGTCTATAGCATCCATTACTGTGATAATAAGAGGACTATTTTAGGGTCAGGTCTGACAAACGTTGATGGCTCCTTCATGGCAGGAGTCGAATACAGCTGAAGTTACAGACTTGAGAAGGAATATAGCCTGATATCTACACCAATGATGTTAATATACAACCTGTGAGTCTTTTATTTTTTTAAAACCTTTATTTAACCAGGCTAGTCATAAGAACAAGACTTTATTTACCATGGCGGCCTGACGAAGCTTCTTGAGGGAAGGGGGATTGGGGCTAAATGAAGTCAATCCAAAAGTTATAACAACAGCGAAACACATCCAAACATTTTCAACACAACCATTACTGGCATACAGTCACAACAAGCATTACATGTGTCAACAAGCATTACATGTGTCAACAAGCATTACATGAAGACATACCGACTAGCACACAAGCATCGGGCAGTAGCAGACAACAGGATCAGGCAACACAACCCCATCAAGAGAAGCATACTACAAGCAGTAAGACAAACATGACAAAACCACAGCAGCAAGAGAACAAAACATGCATAGGATAACAGCAGAAGAAGGAACATTAGCAGGTTGGGAGGCAGGTTGAGGGGGAGATGCAATATCGTTCAGATATTGGGATAGCAGCTCACATTTTCAGACAGTCTCTCCTTGGAGACATACACAGTGTTGAACACGGTTGTTCACATAAAGAAGTGACAGAAGTAGTCGTGTCAAGAACGAAGAAATAGAGCGAGAAGTTCAATCCCTCCCTGGCTCCTCTCTCACCTCCACACAGCAAACCGATGAGCGCGAAGCGGGTGTGAATGTCAGAAAAGTTACAGTAATGGTCGGACAAAGTCGACCGAGGCTATTTGACCATGTGACAAGAAGCATACTGGCAGCTTGATTCCAAATTCAGCAGAAAAACCATCAGCTACATGACTGAGACTTGCAACATTTGCTGGGATGCAACCACGCTATAGCTACCGGTGGGCTGCAAGAGCGCTGAAAGCATTCAGGAAGCCTTGTCGACTCTTGAGAGCACAATGACTCGAGCCCACAGGCCTCAATGTCGTGGCACCCTGCTCTATATTTAGACTGTTATCTCCACTCGGCTGCAGTGGAACACGAGAACTCACAGGGAATAAAGCACACACAAAACAACTGCAGCCTCCTCAGAGATCCGGCCGATCGGTTTACATGAAGGAACACAGAGATCCTTGTTAAATAATGAAGAAGCACCGACCCTTCCTCAACACACCTTATTTTTTAGTAAAGCCATTACCAAACCTGCTACATGCAACACAACTCTAAGTGGGGTTCAAACAGGAACCTGAAGTCAAAAAGAATAAAGAAACCATAAATCACACAAAGTATGTTTCAATCATTTCTGGTCTAATTTGTGCAAATAATTGAGAACATCTAAAAAAACGCAGCAGCAGCGAAGGTGTTGATTTCTATCTGGTTGATGACAAGTTCAGCTTCGATTGTGACGTCAATAATTCCTCACAAATAACTCTGCTGCCAGGAGCATAGATTTGAGTAAGAGTTTCAATCCAGAATACCAAAGATGAAAACTGGGAAATAAGAGAACTCATCTGACAAAATGAGCCTGAAATAAACGTTAATCAATGAAGTCAAATAACATTAGGACTTGAAACACTCTGCTTAATTAAAAAAAAAAAATCTATTCACTGCATTTCTGAATATATTTGCTCATTTGAAACCTACTCAGTCTTAGGAAAGTTTGAACTAAAAGTGCAAGTTGCCAGACGTGTTAGTGCTTGAATTTAATCAATAAATAATTTATCGGTGAAAGAAACACATGCGTTTAGCTTCTGTGTTTTCTGCAAATAAAACAATACAGTATATATTTTTTCAAATAACCCATAGACTGCCAAGCTACTGGAGGAGAGAGACTGTGAGAAGAAATGCTTTATTCTAAAGTTGCATATTTGTACGTCAGTGTCATTCGAAAAAAACCCTCCACGATGCATACTACATATAATTAAGTCCAAAAGTGCTTGAAATGATGAGCAGTGTGTCTCAGTACAACACAATCAGAAAGAATTGGGACAGTTTGATGACCATGTTCAGCACAATGCATTCATATTGTTAGACAGCCTTTGTTTATATTTATCTAAATGTGTCTCCATCTCAGAAATATACAGCAAGCCACAGTTCTTACAGCGGTATCTGTAAACAACTTCAAATTAGCTGTGACTCAGAGTTTCAACTCCGCTGAACTTGATTGTCCTCCAATCAAGTCGACGGAAAATGAGAGTCTCCGTGCGCTGCAGTGAAGCGAACTGCAGTGTGACTCACCGAGGGCGAGAGCATAATCCACAGCAGCTACAGGAAAATGTGAACAAACACAAAGGCTGAAGGAGACGTACGGTTTGCACTGGATCAACTGACCCACATGGATAGACTGCCATCACGCAAGTCATTGATCCCACAGTGCTCAAAGGACGACACACGGACAGACTAATGTCACATGGGGTGCTAAGTGTGGGGGCCAGTGGCTCCTTCCTCACTTCCTACCCCCAGCGCCCTTGCTCGGACCACACCCATCTTCAAACTCTGCCTTCATTTTGATCTCAACTACACACCTGTAGAGTTGCATGACTGCATCTAGCACGGGTTGCGTTGTATCCACAGACATATAAAAACCCGGCAAGGTACTCGAAACCTTGTGGTAGTCTATACCGCTACCGTTGGTGTTTCCAGGACCATGAAGACACACACACACACACACACACACATTTGTGTTTCCATCCCCTACCTTTACACTAGTATCGGGAGTTGAGGGCATCTAGATAAACAGTTGGTCGTGCTAATTCACTAGGCAGGTGCCATTGAACCATTGCAAAAGTGCCAGTCAAATCTCAAAAAAACAAAAACAATGTTAAAAAATTAGATGGAAATGTGGTATTTTTGTTTCTTTCATGTGTTAATTTGCAGTCTCCTCATCGCTGAACTCAGGTGTTTTCATCTGCTGCAATTTTCCGTCTCTTCAGCTGAAGCCTCAGCGACACATAAGTCATATTTGTATGTCATGATTTATTCACTAAAAGTCTGTTTCCATTGCACACCTTTTGACCATCTGGTCAAAATGCGACCTAGAAAGATTTTACAAAAATAAAACAATACAGAACGTTAACACTCGACTAAAATACATAAGAGGTCCATTTGTCACTGTGAACCAAAAACAAGTTACATCTTAAAATGTGACAAAGACGTTTTCTCTGGCTCTGACTAAAACAAACATACTGGAAGTGAGATCACACTTGATCACAGTCGGGCTTTGGTGTTCGATTTCCTCTTTGGCCGGCCTTATTAAAAATGTATCCGCTCATGTTACGGTTGCACCAAGGTGTCCACTCAGCTCAGTAGATATTAGATATTTCAGCCCATGTGCTTTCCATTGACATGTTTTTTTAGCTGAGTCAGCGATGTTGCAGTTTTAGCACATTAGGCAAAAAGTCAACTTTGAAATAGACGTCCAAGCCAAGGTCTGATCAGGCAGTTTAGAATAAACACTTCTTCTAAACTTTTAGCTTCTCTTTGCTTGCTGTGCTCATAAAGCTCTCAGCCGGTCCTTCAACCCGTTCTCTTCTCTTTTCTCGACAAAACATATTTCTCTCTGAAAATCGTTCACCTCTTCAGGAATACTTGCTGCATCTGTGGAGGTGCAACAGCGTGATCTGACCCTTTGCTTCTTTCCTAATGTTCTCTTAAAATGTTGGGCGTCTAAAGCGTGGATTTATTGAGCTTGTTATGGACCAAAGCACTGGTTTAAATACCTAAAAATGAAACGTAAGCATGTGACATGTTATTCGCTGTGATTAGAGGAGGTTTGAAATGAATCGCCACAGCTGGAAGTCTGAATCTTGTCAAACACGATCAAAGACCTTTGTTGGCTGTCGAGTCGCTGCTGTATGTGACGGTGTGGGGAGATTACCGCAGCCTCTCCTCTGCGTCTTAGAGATTAACTGTGAAGAAGAGAGCTGTCTTAACCTTCATGAAACATTATTTTGATACAGAGGCTTACAGGCTGCAGGCCTCTGTGTTTAATCTCAAAGTAATTAACAAATTCTCATTATGCAAATGTGTTTCAGCCTGCAGGACGTTGCTGCTGCTGCTTTCATTTGGCCTCGATAGTGAACTGCCTTTGAACAAAGCGACAAGTCAGGAGGGCTGAACTGTGAGAGCTGCAGTAACACATGGGTTTGTTATGAATTATGACTTAAAGAAATTGTAAGATGTATAGTGGACTTTACATTACACTTAAGGGCCTTGGAGCTCTGTTTCAAGGGCTGCATTATTGCATTATCGATTCAAAAAGTGAAAAATGCACACCAGCAATTCTTACAGCCAAAGGCGACGTTCTCCAAAAGACAATGAAATTCTGTTTACTAAGATATTAAACGAACTGGGCCACAGATTTTTTTTCTGGCAAATTGAAAAAAGTGGAAGACACCATCACATCTACACATTTCAAAATGAGATTATCTCAGCCACATTAAACGGTCTCATTAAAATTAAAAGCCTCTCCCGCAGTTTGACGAGCAGAGACAGGATGCGGAGATGTGGCTGAATGCGAGGAGGGATGGGAATTGAGAGGTCAAACTAAACTGCAAAATGGACACTGGCACTAGATGCTGAGGATAACTCAGCTCCTCTATCATGGAGGAGGAGGGACATGACAATAAAGACGGCCAAATCACACTGAAATCCACATCTCTGATGTTTCTGCTGTCACTTTTAGTTTCCCGTGACGAGATGTGGTCACTACAGTGGGTTTTTATTTGGGCTTTTGAGCTCAACTTGAGTCACTGGGAAACATTTTGATATCACAGAAGAGGATTTTTTTGGGGCAAGAGGCCCTGGAGAGGTTGTCAGACAATCAGAGGGCCGACACAGAGAGACAGACAAGCACTCACGCTCACAATACAGAGTCAACAAAGAACCTAACCTGCATAGAGTGAGCCTGAGAAAGAGGTACGAGGCCTCTTGCTGTGACGCGACAGTGCTACCCACTGCACCGCCTGTTTTTAAATAATATAAAGCATTAAAGATTTTCACTTTTACATATAACAAGAAATACACTAGAAAACATGCAGCTACAGGTTTTCTGCTCTGCTCAACAGCACACTGTCAGTAGTTACATCATAACCAAGTGTTAAGTGTTTTTCTTGAATCCTAATTCACTCAATCATGACTAAGGGTTTCTGTGCTGTACGATGACATCATCAAGCTCTCTTCTAAACCTGTCACCTAAAGAAGATCGACGTCCTCCAGGAGCCGGATTGATCCACAGCTAAATGCTGCTGCGGCCAGCTAGTCAGGCTCATTTAATCAGCAGTGGCTGGCCTCCTGCAGATTGACAGCTGATCCTCAGCTGATCCTCAGATCATCCAAACACCTTCCTGCCTAAAGGAAGTTGCTGAGGAACCTGCAGAGTCGACTGACGGAGGAGTCTTCACCTCCACGAGGTAACAAAAACACTCAGGGAGATTAAATAACATATTTCACTTTCAACACATTTTTCTGAGGTCGGGATAATCCCATTTATTTACATTAAAGTTTAAATTATATACTACTTTTCACACTAATTCCATTTTATACTAGTGGTAAAAAGTACTTAAAGTTAGCTCCACTTTGACCAGCAACAACATTAAAGTACCACTTACATATGAATACATCCTATAAAAGTAATTCAATTTATAGTGTTATCTACTACTTTTACTTTGGTTCTTTTACTGAAATACATAATCCAAATATTTCTTCCACCACTGCAAATAGGGCGCAATCTCCAAAACTCTAACTGTGAACAGGCTGTGATGGTAGAAGAGGTTTTCACGGATCTAAAATGTTCTACCAAACATGGAACTTCACACCCAGAATCACAACCAGGACCAGAATAGGAAGCTAGATCTGAACCAGCAGGACTGTGAGCAGTCAAATATTTATCTGCCACTAGATTAAATCAAGCAAACTCAAAATATCTGTGAAAATATGAGAGAATGCTGCAGTAAAACTCTTGCCATCCCAAACCACACACTGCTTTACTGCCTGCTGTGTTCTTCTCTTTCTAAATAAAAGTCTGATGCTATATTATTTATCACCAGGCAGCCGCGTGTGTGAAATAAAAACTAACAATGTACTAAAACAGAGAAGATGCAGTGGTTTTTAAATACAGCTGCTGTCCTGCCCCCAGGTTGCTGAAGACAGCATTTCCCCCTATTCCTCCAATCACGTGACCCCTTTTCTAGGAGGAGTGGTGATGCAGATGAGAGGGGGGGAAGCTAAAAATAGCATTTCTTCTCCCTCTTTCTTTTTTTTCCCCTCTCCAGAGCAAACAGAAAGCAGAGAGGAGGGAGCAACGAGGATGTGGGAGATGTGTTTTGGTGCTGGAGTCTGCAGGTGAACCAGTTTATACTTCATAAATATGAACCTTTTATTGGACACGTCTTCCTTGTTTTTACGCTTTTAATTTTCAAAAAAGGATGTTGATCAAACATGTAAAACCTGTTGTGGAAGGTGAAACTTTTTTCTTTCTGTGCTTTGTCTAAGTTAAGGCTTGTTTTGTTCATCCCAGTGGTAATGACATTTATTAGTATTATATAGTTTTAGTTATAATAAGAGCTTTTCAAGGTCCAGCTACAATTATTAATACAATGTTGGCCTAAAAACTGCTGATACCTAATATCTGCCCACTATTTCAGTGTGTTTACGTTCTAATACCGACAAGAATTCAATGAGATATTTTGCTTTTGAAGCTTAGATTATCATCTGATCTGACTGTGAAATTGTCCACTGAAACCAATTAGTTCAGTGGTAACCGTTCTTCAAGGTAAGAAACATCTTAATTTAACAACTCTGAAGATTTAGTCTGTTTTTCTGCAGCAGTGGTCAGACGAGATTCATAAGACTCTCACCGCCGGTAACTTTACTGACAGAAGAGGAAGTGCAGATGTGAACTGCAGACTGTCGGCTCACATTCAGACTATTTCAAACACGTGAAACTTTGGGATCCTTGGAGGTTAAATGAAAACTGACGGAAGAGTTTTTATCTTATTTTAGTGGATGAAGGCCAATATGTACATCTTCTATCTGTCTCTGTCCTTAACAGACACACACACACACACACACACACACACTTTCATCTATAGACTCAAAAACAAATGTTTCTGTACATGCTGTCAATATCCGTTCATGCAGCCTAAGGAACTGGGAGCCTTTACATGTTGTATATTTTCCTCCTGTATATGTGCAGTAGGCATACAACTATGTAGGCACATCCAATGCTGTTAAGATGTTTAGTTTGAATATGGGAGGCAAATTATAGCCGGATTCTGCGTTTTCATTCCTTCCGTAATGAAATGAGCTGTTGCAGTGTGAGGAGCACACACATACACATCATATTAAGGCACTAGCCGAGATCTGATTGGTTTAGGACTAAATGTTTCAACCTACCACAGACACAACAGTCCTCCGTAAGGCTCAACGTTTCATTTATAAAACTCAAATAATATTACGTAACCCTCATATTCGGGCTAATAGTGAGTATATGGTTATCTCATGATAATAATCGCTTAAATATTATTAGAAAATTACAGATAATTGCAGGACATAAATTATATATGATGACTCTCTCCTTGTTTGCGCTATAAATAAAATGGAGGTGATTGAATACAACTATATTGTTCCTCCACATTAAGACATTTTCCGGATTTAAACCATCGGACGGTGTGAAACGCCTTTTCCTGCAGGACAGGCCCCTGGGCACACCAGAGATCCACTAATAGCACCCTTCAGATCCATGCCAACAGATTAAGCGAATAAATATGCATTACATGCATCTACGATGGGTTTATGGTTTTCACAATGAAAACAGCTGCTCTAAAGCGAGCATCGTATATGTCAAAGGTTCTTTAATCTGAAATAATTTCACAGATATTCGAACATAAGCGCTCATGAACAATACATGAAGGATACTTTAGATTTAAATATTACATGTTTGTCAATGCAATACATTAATAGAGACAGAAATCTCAC
The DNA here is from genome assembly GCF_004355925.1 of Anarrhichthys ocellatus. NCBI lineage: Eukaryota > Metazoa > Chordata > Actinopteri > Perciformes > Anarhichadidae > Anarrhichthys > Anarrhichthys ocellatus. The sequence continues at coordinate 3,699,838 of NW_022280052.1, forward strand.
CTTTATAGATTTATATCCGGCTGCTATCCACCTCGTCCTGGACCCGCAGAAACACCAGCACTGTCAAGTCAGAAAGTCTGTGCAACACAACATCCGGCTACAGATTCCAGAATAAAGGCCGTAAAAAACAAACTGCCTATTTAATTGCTCAAAATAAATGCGACAAATATGATGAAAAGTAGATGCTCTAAAAAATACAACAAAAGGAAAATCCCAATACATCTTTTCAAATGTATTATTTCAATTGGCAGTTTTACTTTATAGGTGTAACGTTAACGTTAGCGGATGTGTTTTGCTAACTAGTAACGGTGAAAGTAGCTTCTCACTACAAAGGTTAGCCTCAAGCAGAGATGCTGACAATTATCTCTAACTCCACACCACCAGGTGTTTACTTTGTATTCTTCAGACCACACAGACTCGGACTCAGGTGTCCTCCCTAGTGTAATGAGCTTGTGTTCTCTACCTGAACACGAGAAATCCAACTATAAAACTCGAGATTACTTTGAAAGAAACAATTATTTCCGGTCTTTCTGTAACTCCGCAATCTTTTCTCAGCCAGAAACAACGGTAAAAGGAATGACAGATGGGCGGGACCACGGTTAAGATTGACAGCCTGTCTGACGAATCCAGAGCCTCGGCGTAGCAACTGTCCTGAAACATTCAAATATGGTCCACCTGTCATTTATTATTGATGAGCGCTGCTGGAGAGACTGAATTATTGATTAGGAGGTCATCAGTAACCACTGCTGCCGTGTCCACCTATTATCAGACAATGATGGTCATTGTAACAAATACCACTGCAGAAACATAATATGATAAGGAATACCATACTCTTATGCTTTAAAATAACTCACAACGTCCTACAAACTATATATAAAGATGAATACGACCACTATAAAGTTCATCTGTAAAGCAACATGACAAATATAATAAATACACATTAGTCTCAGTCTTAAGCACATTTATTAAGAATAGGATAATTATAATAATTATTGTTTTTTGTGATGTTAGTCTGCTAAAGATTCCTCTGAGACAGAGTTAACATCAATTTGTTTGCTATGATCAATCATAATACATTGGGGAGAAAGCATAATGAATTAGAAGACCTGCAATAAGATACAAACAATTGTAATGTAAACAATAATTACACATCTCAAAGATATAAATTGTGATAGCTTTTATCCATATTTCTCAGCAATGTGTTGTCCGCCGAAACAAAACAAGAAGTTGATTGGCTTATTCTGAAGAAGTATTATACTTCTATCAAAAAAAAAATGGAATTTGTTTTTGGTCATGAAAATTTCAAAAATGTCATAAGTTTGGTCTAGTACTACTGTAGTAGCCAAAGAGTGTATATATATGGCAGATATACATATATATATATATATATATATATATGGTAAAAATAGCAATAGCGAACCGTGAACATCTGACAGAATATTGTATCTTGTGTTGTAAAGAGAAAACATTGGTCATAGTGAGTGAACCAGTGATCTGTATACGTTATGGCGTTCTGTTGTGATGAATTGGTCCTCCAAACCAGCAGGCGGCGCTCTAACATGAGAAGTGTCCAGTTCTACGGGTACAACATGAACAGCTCGCGTGTCAGGGGGTTGCACTAGTGTTTCTCACGTGGATGTATGAAGAGAGCTCCGCGGTTCGGGTTTAGGTGAGGATGTGCTGACGTGTTTGCACATTTAAGTGGCTGTGGTCAGGTTAACGTTAATGGGGAAATTCGTAAGAAGGGAGATAGACGTCGACGCAACACCGACTCTCAAGTGTTAGCCGGTTTCATTTGGCGTTCAACGAGGAGCAGAGAGATCATTGTGACATTGGATTTAGCAAATTTAGGGTCAATGTCAGCGCTGGTGTTGTACTAAATATGAAACAGTCAGGTAAACGGTTGTGTACGACTACATAGTTATGGCAGCCGAGTGTTTAATCCGGGGTTGAATGAGCTGCTAGCTAGCAGTTAAAATAGCTTCAGTGACTTTTGAACCTCTCAACTGTCTCCAAAGTTTCCGTCTGTGTAATCTGCAGATAATATTATAAGCGTAAATATAAATACTCTCATCCCGTGTAATACAGAGAACTTGATTAACCCGATAAACAGTCCATGCAACAAAGTATATGTACTAAAAGACAGGGTCGTTGAACACAGGAGACCTAAAACAACCAGTATAAAGACATGTTTCATTCATTAGCGTTAGTTCATCTGTAACGTTATTGATCAAGTCTATGTGGGACTCAGAGATGGTGAGATTTACTTCATACAGAAACATTTGTTGTGATGATATAATATGACTGTGAGGTGTTTGTCTTATTTATGTTGTGATGTCGAGTTAAAGCTTCATGAAGCATTTCAGCCAATTGGTTCGCAAAATGGTTAATTTCTCGAGGCTTCGTGTGCAACACAAAACTGCCTGGTGGCCGAAGAGTGAAACAAGGCAGATCTATTACAGATTTTCTCAACCATGTAATGTGTTATATAGGCTGCTGTATATCTGTGCTACAACCATGGACATGTTAACGAAAGTAAAACCTAATTCATTTGGCCACCTCCGCTATGTTAATACAAGCACACGGATCAGCCAAAAGATTTGTTTTGGTAAACTTTTCTGCCGGCTGAGACAACGTGGACAGCATCACAGCATGACAGCATCACAGCATGACAGGAATCTGCAACAAACCACTAGATGCCACTATAACGTACACACTGTCTCTGGGCAGAGGCCAGTAACTGGGATATTGATGTTGGGCGAGCCTTTATTTGATATCATTCATGAATTATAATTCCTACACGCGTTTCTTAAAAGCGATACAAGCCTCACTGAAAACACGCTCGATTACTTAATTACTCGACGCGCTCTTAAATCTCGGTGCAGCATCCTGATAGGAGTTTGGCCATCATTGTCCTCTTTCTCCCACAGATGACAGTAACGTGAATTTCTCCGCCGTCATGCTTCCTCGGATGGGTAAACAGTTTCTCGTCCGGATGCAGTTCAACTGGCGGCCGCTGTTCCAGGGCCGAACCCTGCTGCTCACAAACACCCTGAGCGGAGGAGTACTGTTGGCACTGGGAGACATCGTGCAGCAGAGCCGGGAGAACTTAAAAAAGCCGGGCAGAGTACGAGACTGGAGGAGAACAGGTGAGATACAGAGAAAAGAGGAGCTCTCTCAGCCAGTATACTCAAATCTCCATCTATTAATAAAGACTCAAATGTCGTATTTTGGAGAACATCTGTGCAATGTGTTATATTTTGAATGACCAACTCATGGCCATTAATGCTCTCATTTTCTCTTGACTCTCTCCCCCTGAAAGGTTGCATGTTTACGGTGGGCTGCTCCTTAGGTCCTGTGCTGCAATACTGGTACATCTGGCTGGATGGAGTGTTCGTGGGCAAAGCTCTGAAAACGGTGTGCAAGAAGGTTCTGGTGGACCAGGTGGTCGCCTCACCGTTTTTGGGGATGTGGTATTTTTTAGGTGAGAAGGATTTCATAGTTTGTTGGCACAAAGCAGTCCGTCTCCTTCTTCCCTTAGTGAACGTACACACATGAAAGAGTGTACAGTCAAAGGTTGTTCTTAAAGACATGGAGGAGGTATGGCAAAAGACGCTTTTACTGTCTGTATGGATTAAGCAAGACACTCCCTGCCCATTGTTCTTCATGTTTGGGATTGGCTAAATGCGCTTATGTACGTGCGTGAGAGTTTACTTATAGATTTGGATGATGTAAGACAAAAGACAATATCAGGTGGATGGAGTTTAAAGGTCTTCTGTGATAAGCAGTTTGGATTTCAACCATGAATGTTTTATAAGAGTTCCTTCAGGCTCTGACGTTATCTGAAGTTGGATTTTATGAAGCGTGGTGCTGACGCACATCTGGGCCCTGTTTCAGAAAGCAGGTTTAACAAACTCTGAGCCTACCCCCGAGCTCTGACTTGACTAACCCTGAGATGGGAAGTTTTCGGTTCCAAAACAGCCGGTCAGTTTGTGTTTAATTAACTCTGTGTTTGTTCACTCTAAGTTAAGCTTGTGCCCTGTGAATGAAAAAGGCCAACATTAATGGAGCTCCGATTCCACGACTTTCCGTGGCGACAGGTAAACGACAGTATCTGACCAGGATTAACATTACAGAGGGAGGAGACAGAGAGAAACTCAGGGTTTGTTAAAGAGAACCTACTAGCGAGACAGACCCAGAGTTAAAGTCTCCCGTCTTTCTGACACTCCCAGAGTTTCCTTCATCTCAGTGTTGACTAACTCAGTCTTCACTAAACCTGCTTTCTGAAACAGGGCCCTGACAGACAACTCTGTTTATTGCAGGTATGGGTCTCATGGAGGGACACACGTTATCCGAAGGATGGAACGATTTTACGAGCAAGTTCTGGGAATTTTACAAGGCAAGTACACCTTGGGTCAGGCTCTCACCTGCCGATCAATGATAATTTACTCACAATGGGCAAATTGGGATCGTCAATATTTTCTTACCGAACTTGTTTGTACTCGGCAAACAAATTTAGAACTGCTTCAGCCTACGCACAAGTCACGAACGCCCGGCAACATGACACGTTGAAATAGCTGCTGTGAAAAGGTCCTATTTGACCACAATTTAGCACATTGACCATAGACGGTCCAGTCTCATACGAGGTTTCTTATTCTTGTTCTTTGTGTTACTACTGACTCATTGAAATGTCATCAGTATTGTTGACATGTAGCAATCATTTGTGATCACCACATGCTAACTTTATTAATGGCTTATGAGACTTCTTTTTCTCAATGTTTAATATTTTCTTTGAGGAAGCTCACTGACGGTTTCCTCTGTATGGTTTGTGAAAGCAGATATCTTGGTTGCCAGCTGAAAGACACGTTTTTACCGTGTTTACTTTGTGTATCTAGTTTTGTTAATGCTCATCTGTGTTCTTGCCTGCAGGCGGACTGTTGTGTTTGGCCTCCCGCTCAGATGATCAACTTTTACTTCCTCTCGCCCAAATTCCGTGTTGTGTACATGAACTTTATCACCGTAGGGTGGGATGTCTACCTTTCCTACCTCAAACACAGAGTAAGTCGGCCACATGGGAGATTCAATGGAAATTCTGCTGAATTCTGGCTAGTTCTCACAATTCTTGATGAAGAGAATGTTTTCTTTTACTTATAAAATGACCATTTTAGATCTTTAGTTTTTATGTTTTGCCTTAATGAAGACAAAATGTAAAAGTTGGCACTAATAAAGAACCGTTAGTAAAGAACAAACGCACAGTATATATCAAAACTCATCTCCACCATTTCTCTGCTCGTGTTCATTGTGTCTGTCAGAGTTTTCTACTTGCTCAGTAATTTAAAGTGAAGTGATATTGATAACATTGATGTGTGTATTGGTTTTTGTGTGACAGGATGACAGCCAACCCACTGAGCAGCTTTCAGACAGCAGTGCTGTGGATGTTCAGCAGGAAGCGCTCCCATCGACCAAACCTCTGGAGGAGGAAGCTTAGACACCGAGTTCATGCTCAAGTGGGAAGTCGTTCATCGGAGGCAAAAGAACATTTTGCTGTTTTTATAGTGCGTCTGTATATTTATATCTGAAACGTGCACTCCTAGAGGAACATTCAGGGATGAAAAGTTGTTTCACTGCCTCTCATGCTTATATCTCTTGCATCACTGTAACTGCTGCCTTTAACACAACCTTCCCCAAAGCATTTAAATGTAAGTTAGTTAGTGCACGTTTTTATTGTGAAACTACACGATTTAAACTGTCCAATATCCACAGAGTGGCATTCCTGTTATTTTGTTGCTGTTTCTGGTATAAAATGAAAAAAATCAGAATTGATGTGAAACAGCTATGTTTTTATCTCTAATATTAAGTTGTATAAACGTTGCCTTAATGTGTAGATCCGTTCTGTTTTGATGCCAAATAAGATTGTCTTCAGTTTATCCCTTTGAGGTATTTATGAAAGAAATGCATGATTGATTACGTGCTTAAAGAAAATCTATTACGGTATAATTATTTAATATCGCATGTTTTATTTTTTATATCAGACTGAATCATCAGCTCCTTGATTGAAGACAGACTGAAGAAATTACTTATTTTTAAACGGCAAAAGTTTTATACTTTTGTTTTAAATGTGACATAATATACCACCTTCTGTATGTCTCCAGCTGCTATTTTATTTAACATCTAAATATAAAAAATGCTGTCTAAAAACCGAAGCCTTCCAAAAAGTGTTTTTCTTCTTTTACATATGGAGGTTCAGTTCTTCTCACTTCTTGCTGTCAGTGTCTCGTTTATTCTGATTCATAAATTTATATTTAAGTTAATAACTTTTATTGCTCTTTGATATTCTTTACATTAATAAACAGGAAAAATCTGAACAAGGACATTCATTGTAACTAAGGATTTGTGTGTTATTGCGTAGTTCCCCGAAGTATTTCTGTCAATCCGATGTTGCAAAAAAACATTTAGTATCGTATTAAATAATGATTTCACAATATTCTACAGCGGTGACCGTACACAAAGTATAAACTTATTCAGTTGTCTCCCTGGATAGTTTTCACATTTCACACGAGAATTAAAAGAAAAGAAACATATTACATGACCATTTTACAGCTTTTCTGTTTTAACATAGAGGGTCTTATGTCTTTTGGATACTATATACAAAATTAAAATAACGTAAATGGACCCGTGTGTCTGTATATTTATATCTGAAACGTGCACTCCTGGAAGATGCAGGGATGAAAAGATGTTTCAATCATTGACATATGAGATTGAGTAATATATATTATATACACACAAACACAGTCTTATCTATATGACAACATGAAATACAGCAAGTGCTGAATGCAAATGTTATGATATAATGATTTGCCACAGCAGTAGTTTGCCCTTGTAAACATGTCAGGATCATAGTAGTTGATTTGAATGTAGCCTACATTCAAGAAAAAAACACAAGTAATGTCAGGGTGAAATGTCATTAAATAACTATTTGTTAATACAAAAGGACAGCTACATTTTTAGAGAATGGTTTGAGATTATTTAATCCAATAAACAAGCTATCAAAACCTACACGGACCATACAGCCCTGGTATTACACGTATCAGTCGAGTTTAGCATCAGATTTTCAACATCCAGCATTCACACCACTATTTCTTCAGAAGTTGCCCACTCTGTTAATAGATTAGAGCGTCAACAGTAGGTATATGCCACTATAAATACATAGCAAATACAGATCGTTGTTCAAACATTGATTTACCAACCGGAAGGAGTTGATATGCCCCAACCCAGCGTTCAAAGCACTCCTCAGGAAGCCGACACATCCTGCAGTCAAGGATGTAAACTGTGTGTGTAGGTGTGTGTGTGAGTGTTGTTAATATGACCGCCGGCCTTTCTCTTTATTTCTCAACATGCCTGCAGCTATGCACCTCACTGTGCTGGTGACCCTGTTTGCAGTGGCTGTTTCTACAGGTAAGTCGACAGCTCACATTCTACCTGTTATTAAATTGATGTTTGAGATTTTGAATAGTTAAAATTATCTTGAAATCGTATAAAGATGCAAAGTAATGCAATCAGGAAACGTCCTGGGGCGAGAAGCAGGTTGTATTATTTTTGTAAATATTTTTGTATATATATGATTATTGTACTAACATTGTACTTAGCATAGCTTACTAATTAGTTGTGCTACTAGATATACAGAAATACATTTAAAGAGTAACTAAATCCACAAACCACTTATTTTTCTGCTCAAAATCAATATGGGTGTTTAGTAGTGTTGTTGATGGATTCAGGTCCAAATTTGACATTATTAGAGAATTTGAAATCTACATATTGTGTAACAACTTTGCATAGTGACTTCCCCCTCCTGGCTATAACCTGGCTATTGCAATTGAATTTTGCTATTTGCTGCAAGCATATGCCTCATGGTTGGAGGCTCAGTGGTGCATGAAGCAAAAACGCTTGACTTCAACATATATAATTCAAATGAAAATATCAGGATCTTCAGGCAATCTTTAGCATTACGGGGCCCATGAGCAAACGCTTGTGTTTTCCTTAAGCCCACCTATTAGCCCTCAGTCCAGCCTCGTTCTATGTCTCATTCATATTAACAGAGGAAGGAAAATAATTATTGCCTATTGTGCATTTTACAACTTTTAGGACCTAATGATTTAAATAAGAGGGCAGCACGTGTGGAGTTTGCCTGTTCTCTCCATGTTCGCGTGGGTTTTCTCCGGCTTCTCTGGCTTCCTCCCACAGTCCGACAACATGCAGCTTAGGTTAATTGAGGTTTCTAAATTGCCTGTAGGTGTGAAGGTGAGCGTGAAGGTTTGTCATAGTCTGGCGACCTGTCCTGAGTGTCTTGACATTTTTTGTAGAGCAAACATAGTCTTGACTTCAAGGGTGTGTGAACACAATGCCATCGATATGTAGTTCAATAATGGTGTACGTTTACAGTGTGGGCCCTTGAGTCATACTGTCATCACTGTCGGTATTACGCCTGTTCCTGTGGTTGGAACTACATCAACCATCCTGGTGACTTTGAAATGTCTGTTTTCCTGTTAGCCACCAATACTGGCAGCTCTAAAAAAGAATGTAAAAATTGGTCCAGGTATAACAAATTGAGACACAAAATAGCACATGTGTACACTCCCTTGTTTTTGCACTTGTACACCGTTGTATAAATGGAATCAATCCACAAATTTCACTTCATGATCTCAAGTAGAATGGTTGCAGGTGGGTCAATAAATTGTGTGGGAGGGTACAGTGCACGTGGGAGGAAAACTTGGGCGAGTCCAAGTGCAGTACTGTGTTTATGCATGCTGTGTCATCCAATGAAACTAATCCAGAGTGCAGGTAGTTCCCTCCTGTGCATAGGGCACATACTTTTCAACTACACCTCTGCTTGAAGTTGAAAATATCAGTTTGTTTATCAACCATGAAAAAGCCAACAGACTAGCCTATCGCGATCAGGTGCAAATGCTGTGCATCCTCACAGACATTTTATGCTGTTTGTTCCTTTGCAGGCACCACTCATATTATAGCCAAACAGGTAACAGAGATAACCACAAGTGCTGCACGCCACACCAGTTTGGCTGCAAAGAAAGACAATGTGTCATCATCCCCACCGCCCTCGACTTCACCACAAACACCCAACAGGACAGAGGAAACACATTTCAGTGTCACTTCTCCTCAGATTACAATGACCAACCAGTCATCCAACGAGACAGTTTCCCATGAATCGCCACTCCCATCAGCATCAGAATCACCAAACATCACTGCAACCACCACTGTGAATATAACCAGCCCAGGTCAGACTACAATTAGAGCTGAATGTTTGATGGTTTATTATGAATCAGAGAACAATGATTACACCTCTAAATCTACACCTCTACAAATGATCAAACATAAAAAACCTGCAACTTTTTCACTCATTCAGACATGGTCCCTTTGCTGAGGAAGAAATCAGTTCACAAGCTCGGTGGAGTTCTATTCAGCGGTATAATAACAGGCTGCAAAATTACTTAATTTACTTTAAAGCTGCATTGATACATTTTTGGCCACTAGGGGACAGAAGATCTTCAGTAAATTAAATGATAGTGATTACAAATCAGTAAAATAAAAAAAATTAAAAAATGGTAGTTGTACCCAAGGTAATGTAAAAATGAATGAGTGCAGTAACAAGAAAAGTAACAGAGATTACAGCAAGTGCTGTACACCATACCAGTTGGGCTGCAAAGAAAAATGCTGTCATTCAGTGTGACAACCACCACCAAGAACAGTCGTATACTGTCAAACTAGTTAAGCTACATTTTCACTCATTTCCACTCATGCAAAGAAGAAACAAGTAGTCAAAGATACAAATGAAGTCCCTATAGGAAGAAAGCAACAGTAAAATTAAAAACAGTAAAATACATGACAGTTAGCCCAAAACCCAATAAACATCCACTAAGAATGTTGTAATGGCAACACATTAGCATCACACAGCTAGTAGTGGCTGGTTTGGTTAGCAGTAGACTGATTGCAGGACACTTAATTCGTCATTCACTACAGCTGTAAAAAAAAAAGAGGATATGGGCTTCAGAAATGCTCCAACAGGGGTATTAGGGAATAAAATAAAAGATACTTATGAAGAAGATTAAATATTTGTCTGATCACAGATCTGACAAAAGGTAAATGTAATTTTTTAATGATTTATTTTTGTGAACTTAACTGTTGACTAATACATTTTTCATTTTGAGGGCTTTCTGCTGGCAAATTGAGAGTTGAGTCCTTTTCAACAATCTCTCTTCTGACTGAGGCAGACAAGTTTATCCAGTGTGTTGAGTAGTTAATACAGTACGTTTGTGGCTTGTTTCACCTTCAGGTCTTCCAGAGGAGTGGGACTTGACCACAGATCCTGGCCTCGTGGCGATCATTGGCATCTTCAGTTTCGCCCTTGTCATTCTGCTGTTGTATACCATCGTGAAATGTAGATCATTGGAGAACAACTTTGAGAGGCTTGAAGACGTGCCGATGGTGAGTTAGAAGCAAAGGAACCTGATGTTTCAACTGATTTTACTTGTAAAACTGCTTTTAATTACTTAAATGTAATCATAACACATTTGGATGAGATTAAAAGAAGCTATTTATTTGTTTTTTTGTCATGCTAGCAGCGTATCGGTATGGTTGGTTGGTTGGTCCGGACTGAAATATTTCAACACCTATTGAATTCAATTTTGTAGTGTAATTCATAGTTTCCAGAGGATTCATTGTCATGTCTTTGATAGTGCCTTAACCTTTCATCTATAGTCACCATTGGACGATTAGAAAAACTTAAATCTGTCCAATTCTGTGATTAATGGCCAAATACCTCAAAACACACGTGTGTGTGTTAAATGCAAACGGTGCTTACTTGAGTCCTGAGCAATACGTGACATAGTTGCATCCCCCAGCAATGCTAGAATACACGTGTCATTTGGTTGCAAAAGCTGACACGAACATCGAGCAATCTATACCCAGCATGCCTTTGGCGGTGTAACAATTGATAGGGGTCCCCTCTCCATGCACTACACAATGTGTACATAACGCACTACTAATAAATATGTCCCGTAGATCTCAAGAGCTTGTACTCCACGCTGCACTTCATTTGGTCTTCAGCAATACACCTGCTAAGTGAAGTCGATCGGATGAACGGTTGTTGAGAATCTCGAAGGACACACACATACACACAAAGACAGGCGCCTCTAATTTTAGTAAGATGTTAGCAAGCTGCCACACCAGTACAAGATGGTAAACATGGTGAATGTTATACCGGCTAAACATCAGCACTTTTAGCATTGTCATTGTGAACAGCTTCACAGAGCGGCCAGAATGCCTGTAGGCTCCTAGTCTTCTTTTATATTCAATGCCATTTTCCTAAAATTGATTGTAAAATTCTTGCAGACATGGCATTTTGACATAACATAAGCTCCTGTAACACATTTTGTGCAATTGTAACCGCATTTAGATGAGACATGCACAATTCAACTCCAAGCGAAGATGGAAGCTGACAAATAAAATGCTTGAGACAAAGATTGAGATTCTGGTATTTCCACCAGCAGGGGGCAACACTCGCATGAGATTGTTTATATGATTAAAACATGGACATGAACAAAGTGTCACTGGTGCAGTACAATGTCTTGCACCACAGGGAATTGACCTGTGAACTCTGGCAGTGTGTAAGAGCTGTCATTGAAAACCTATTCACCCTCTACGTGTCTTCATCTTCATCTTTTCCCCCTGAACAGTGAGCACAGTGGTTTGCTGCTCTCTCTTTTACGCAAACAGGAAGCCTGCTGAAGCACTGTGTGTGGTGACCATGTATTGACTAAGCACTTTCTTTAGAAATTAAAAAGTGCTCAGGATGAGTAATCAGCACTGCATCAGTGTGTCAGCAGGTATTCAGACACTCTCAGCATCCTGCAGTCTTCAGATGTCATATCAGGTGAAAGTGTGACCAAAGCATCAGGTCTCCACTGTGTGAAAAACGGATAGAAAAACACTTTAGGGTAAAACTACTGTCGCCAGCTATCTCTAAATCTGTATTTGCACTTGAGCAAAGCCGCGGTATAGCTTTCATGACGTCGGAGTAGAACACTGTGTACCGCCTGTGAACATACACAGCAGCACGTACAGGACAAAATATGGGTCCAACACAAAAAAACAGCTGATTTTGCAAATTGAGCAGGTGATGATGAGCAGATGATTTGCAGGTTTAATAAGTGACAGGAATATATTCTGTATTTTAAAATGCAACTGTATACACAAGTGTTGTGTAGTGAAAATCTTTATTTTTCCTGCTTGTGGAGCTTCCGAACAGAATCACACATCGTCACACTGTACATCATTTAATGTTCACTAAATTAACATTTCAATGCTGCTTTGCAACTCCGTGGGGATTTTATTTCTGTCATGTCAATTCTACTTCTTGTGTGTTTTCATTGTTTGAAGCGACAATTTGATATGTTGACAACATAGCAAGGATAAAGTGAATGTTCTCTGTTGAAATATCCATTTATCATTTCAATCTCATCCTTTCAAACTTAGCTTAAAATGTGTGCAATGACACTGCAGAGAAGTAACAAAGCAGAACCTTCTGTAAGAGTCACGACAAAAGGTGTAAGTGACTGGCTGTCAGTGTCCTATTTCTGACCAAATCCGCAAATCCTGTGTTCTGTCGAATCATAGACAAGAACTTTTCCGTTTTGCAAAATGTTGCTGTGTGGAGAATGGATAATATAAAATAAGATACATCTTTATGTAAAGCAGCACACGGCTATGCAGATTCCTTGAGCCGTATTGCTCAGTTTGTAAAGAAGGTTTGCAACACCAGATATCCAATAAAGGCATTCTAACTCCTCTGGTTGCAGGTTGTAATAAATAGTTTAGCTCCTTTTAACTCCTTTGCTGTTTCCTTTCATCTCGCCAGAGCAACGTGAACGAGGCTTCTCCGTTCGCCAAGCACTCAAAATGACAGAGGACACTTCATCAGACGCTGAAATGCAGGAGGAGTCCATCTGCCGTACAACTCTGATCATTCTGGATAGAAAAAAAACACTTGTCCACACAACAAAAAAACATGTTTATGATTTTCTCTCAAGCTCTTATTACTTTACAAAGCACTTTTGTCAATGACAGGGGAGTATTTATGCCTCATCTTTGACCTCTGACCTTCTTGTTTGCTGCTTTTAATTCTGGTGAAGCTGAGTCAACCATTGCAATAACTCTTCCTCCTTCTTTTCTGTAGATGTATATCTTCGTAAGCACCTTCGATTCATAATTGCACTCTTACATGTAACAAATTACATTATACGAATACAGCAACTACATTTTAAGTGTCCATGATGATTTAGGGATTCGTATCTTTAATAGTGCACAGGAAAATGTATTTCCAATGTTAAAAGTGTATTTGAAATGGGATCATCATTATATAACCCTGCCTCTTCCATGTGCATTACACACACTTGCTGTCAGACAGATGTAAAGCACATAGTCTGGATTCTTTTCAATGAAATAAAAGCAATATTCCAAAAAACACATTGCAGTTTTTTGCTTTTCAATATCACTGGCTGTTGTAATCCCTGACTCAGAACCACATAGCACCCTGCCATTCGTCTTTTCAACCACACTTCAACATCAATTCAAGTTTCTCGAGAGAGATGATACAGACTCCACAGATAAAGGTAGTCTGAAAGTGATATCGTCTGTAAGTAAAACTGCTGAGACACTTCTCCACACAAAAAAAGAAAGTAGAAGTAGACGACGTCTGACTTATACTGGCCCAACGTTTTTTGCCTGATATCTTTAATCTGATTAACAGACATCTGAGTAACATCTGTGAGTGTGAGGGAGCTTCAGTCCATTTGATTAAATTAGACACAAAAGCAGAGATTAGATGTTGGCATAGCCTACTGGACGGACTGGACATTATTCCACATAAGACCTGAAGACTGACACTGGCAGAAACATCTTTTTTTAATTGTTCTATTTTTTTAAAAATATTTCTTTTATTACCCACTTTCAATTGTAAAGTCTATCTATATCTTTAATCTGCCAATGTTGCCAAATCCCTCCTGTAAAAAGAGATGATGTAAATAAATAGACTTCTGGTTAAATGCATAATTTAACATATAACTTAAAAACATTAAAATGTTCCTCTCCCAATTATATACGCTCATTCTGCATTTTGAGGCCAGTGCAATGGCTAGAAGCCACCACAGCAGACCTCGTGGTTAGTCTAGCAAAGTTGTTTACGTTCGGCTGCTACACTTCCTGTCATGTGCTCCGGGGCGTCGACGTCACAGTCACGGCAGAGCACGCAGCGCTGCATGTTGCAGAGTTTGAAGTCTAACTAACTAAACTGCTGCAATAAAAATGGAAAAGAGGGATGACCGCTGCAGCATAACCTGACCGACACCTCAGGTCCTTTGGCATTTACCTGCAAGCAAAACGCCGCGAGAAAACACGGCCGGTCGTTGCGGTGAGTGGATTAATCTTTACTACATTAAACTTCAAAACTGTGATATGATGGTAGAATTGGTCAGAGAGGCAGCGGGTACTTCAATATACACTTGTTTTCAAGGAAAAAGTAGTTAAAGTAGTTGAATGATTTACAGTTTGCACTTCGGAAACGAAGATTCTGAAAAATCACGGATTTGACTGTGAGTCTTGTACTATCTTCTTGTAGTATCCCTATAGGGACATAAGACGTGTCTGTTGAACCTTTGAGTGATTATAGACTTATATGATATTAATGAATGTATTCTCTCATTATCTCATCCTATAATACATTCATTATATTTAATAGTGTGTTTGTATTGCTTTACAGTCTATTTTCTTTAATATTCCAATGATATTCCTGCAAAAACATGAACTATTTCTTTGTGCGTTTGTCTATTTATGTACCTCTATGGTGTGATAATGAGATCTGTGGAGCATATATTCAGTGGTAGGCCTCGTAGTTCCCAGTCACAGTTGTGTTGGGTTGTATTGTAATGTTCTGTAAGCATGGACTGTGTCTGTCGAACAGTTGGAATAATTCAGCTTCATGAGCAAACCAACATGGAATGTATTTCCCCAAAATATTTATGCATCCCTCCTTCTGTCTTTATCTCCTTCCTTCCTCCATATCTGCTTCCTTCATTCTGCCTCTATAACACACGCACACACACAAACACACACACACACACACATACAGAGTCTCTCTTGCTGTTTGAAACTTACATCATTTTCTTTTTTATTATATCTCTCACACACATTTACAGAACGGGAAGGTGACAAGAATACTCTTTGTCTCTTCACTTGTGTTTATTCTTATTCATCCTCTGGTTGAGATACATTCATTTTAACCTTCTTTATTTGACACGTTTTATTGATTTAATCTAAATATTGCATATACTTGTTTTTTTTTAACTGCTATCAAAGTACTGTATGGTCCTTTTGTTTAGTGCTTTGCTCAAGTCAGCCTGTGGATTCAAACCAGCCACATGAGGAAAAATAAGAGGAGAGGAAAGTTTGATTTCTGTTTGCTTGAACTTTTCTTAAATTAAGTTTATAATATTTATTTTTAATTGCTCATCTCTTTTTTTAAATGTCTGCCGTTGAAGAGGTCAGGGATCCTTGCCTTTTTTTTGGCGTTCCCTTTCAGATGTTTGAGGCATTATCAGACATCAGACCAGTTTCAACCTGAAAGTTATGCAGTGACTAAGACTGACTGACTGTTTTTCACTGCACCTGCTTTCTTCACACTTACAGAGCAGTTGTGTAATTTTGCACAGAGCTTAAAACCGTTCTGTCAGACCTGTTTCTGTGACGTGGGAACCTTTGGGAATCCTTCAGTGTCATCAATTCAACAATAAACACAGAAAACCAGGCATGACCGTACTGTTTGTGCCCATTAGATGTCGTGCTGCTCCAGCACAGAGCCGCCTCCTCCTGCTCTTATCATCCATCACCATCTGAGGCTGTTTTATCTGTTGACATTTGCAGAGCCCATGCCCAAATCTCCTTTTGTCTGTCTGCATGACTCACTGGTTGTTTGAGAGCAAAAGAGCATTTGTCTTTTTGCTTCCTCAGAAATCACTGAAGAAGCAAAAGATAAGCCCTGGGCTTTTATTGGTAGGTGACTGAAAAGACTTCGTTTGTCAGTTTTGAAGTTTGTCACAGCAGCAGTATTTTTTGTGTTTAGTGAAATTTCTATTTTTAAATGTGTGGATGTATATATCATTTGAAAGCTGGGAACCTGGAGATTAATTTGAAATGCAGCTCAGCAGTGTGTGTGAAGTTGTTATAAATCAGAAATACAAATGACTAATTAATTAATTAATTATATTAAATTGTGACAGTGTAAAAGGGGTTAGAAAATTATTATGGAAGAATATGATGGCCATCCCCATGCTATATTTTGTCTCATAAGGCTCAATTTCGCTGTTGATACCATTTCCCGTCTGTTACACACATTTGGTGCTAAATTTAACAATACTATACCACTCGAGAATTGATAAAAACTATCAAAAATCCCTCCAAAATGACCACATTACGACACCAAGACCTTGTTGAACACCATAGAAAGAGTCATGTTGTGATTTTGTATCAAAAATGTTTGACATTTGGAGATTTCTGTAAGATGTCCATTTTTTGGGGATTGGATGTCGAAAGCATCTGTTCTGGAAACTGCTCAGAAACCCCCTTATTGTCAATATACCGAGGAGAAGCACATGTCCTCTGAATGTCCATTCAGAATGTTTGAGCGTTATCTAGCCCTCTTCCCAACAAGCTAGCGTGAGATAATATCTAAACTCTAGCTTCAAAACTGAGGCAGCTACGGACTCTGAAAGACACTATCGAGTCTCAGGGGATTAAAAAGGTACTGAAGAGGTGAATATCTATAATAATGATGGTAATTGATCAAATTAATATGATAATACAATAATAATCCATAGTAGTGTGTGGGATGAGGTGAATGTTGTGAATCACATTTTTCCTCTGTAGATATCTGGTTTCGTAGTGACGCTCTTGAACGTTGCTCAGACTATTAGCGGTCCTTATCAGCTTACATCTGACATGCGTCACCACAACAACGGCGGCATCACAAGACGCCTTGGG
Source organism: Anarrhichthys ocellatus (assembly GCF_004355925.1). Taxonomy (NCBI): domain Eukaryota; kingdom Metazoa; phylum Chordata; class Actinopteri; order Perciformes; family Anarhichadidae; genus Anarrhichthys; species Anarrhichthys ocellatus. The sequence goes on from NW_022280052.1 coordinate 3,716,944, forward strand.
TGTTAACTTTATGATGGTTGATTGTAGAATTTAAGACAAGCACACCACTGTTGAGATGGTTAATCATTACAGACTGCTGTGCCAGGAGGTTATCCTCTGTGTAATATATCATGCTGCCAGTCATTGTTTTAAAAATGGTTAAATCACAAGCATTTTCCCTTTTAGAGTCACTGATCTATAATGTGACATATTAGTACTGAACACACCTTAGTGAACAGAGAATCAAAACCCAGAAAATAAGCCAGATTTGTATGACTAAACAGCTATAGCAGACAACATCTTGTATATTTCCCTTTCAACTGGATTCTGTTTGCATGTTTATCATAAAGGCTGAATTGGTTGACCTTCCTAATGCGCCTGCCTTCAATGAAGCACTAATTAGGAGACTCTTTAGTATCTGAGAGCTTACCAATTTGGCCCTTAAATAGATGTTATAAGTTGTGATTGCAGAAAAATCCCTGACTACATTAATGATGGCTCCTTGGTGGAACACTCCAAAGCAACTCTTCATCCTCAGGACAAAGAGGAGGCTGTCATTACTCTGTGAAGTGAAAGGTTGCCTGACAAAGAAACTGACCGTAATGTATCAAATGTAGCTGCACTGTAGCTGACGCTGCCAAAAGGCATCTTGACACTGAGAAAACCATCAAAAAAAGGTCTGCAGACTGTAGTGGAGATTAAAGGGGCCAGAGGGTTTCCTGGTCCACTAGCGCCTGAAAGCAAAGGAGGCAAAATACATTTACAAAGAAATACAGCTGGTTTCAAAAGACTTAAAAATGAGGAAGGATTCATGTTAGAAAGCTCTCTCTAAATCTGACATTTAAATAGTAGGCCTTTTTCACAGCAGACATTTTGACTTGTCATAGAGTTGCGAAGTGGGCAGTGCTATTTTTTGAAGTGAAAGTCCCATTAATTTGTCCCATACACAAAGTTACGTGACTCACAGTTGGAGTATTGCTTTGACTGGTATCGGCACGACACTATCCAGGTTGAATCATCAGTCCAAAAGATTAACAACTAATATATGTGGTTCTTTTATAAGAAGTTGATGGTAGACCTTGAATTTAACTATGACTCATTTTGGCAAGAAATTCCATCACAGAGCTTTAAACTACTGTTTCGTACGCTGCTATTGGGACGCAGAAGCCAAAGATAACAGTGTTCAGAAAACTGAAAACACAATCTGCAGCTTAAATACATTTAATTTAGGATTTATTCTGCAACTATGGCAGCTGTTCTGTGCACAAGTTGAACAATGAAGTGCTTTAAATGTGCTACCGCACTGATTCGCGCCTCTGACTGGCCTCTTTTCCATAGCAACAGTGACCGAGACTCACAACATTGTAGTATTCAGACCCGTCCGCCAAACTGACCGTCAAAACATGACTCGTCAGAAGCAAAATGGGAATAATTAAAAACGAGTGGCCATAACATAAACCTATGTGATTGTAACATATCGTTAAAAGTTCATTTTGAATTGGGAATACAACACGGAAAAAAACACTCAGTCTCTCGGACTTCACAACTCCAAAGTAGGAGAAGCTCAGTTTTTCTTTTAACACCATTAACAATGGCTCTTGTCCCACTAAACCATGACAGTGAGCCAGCATGCCCAATACTGGGAACTAACAAGCAGTTAAGTGGAATTCAGTCATCATTGATTTTATTATTTATAGATGGATAGATGTTATCATAAATGGAGGGATAGATAATAATGAGAAACATGTTTGACAAAATAGCAAAATATTTCCCAAAAATTGACCAAAAACCTGGATCTGCGTTTATATCTCTAACAAGAATCTCATACTGGGCTTAATTGCAATCTGTAAATTAACACAACATGTCCTTGGTGGAGGTAAAATTGTGCTTATAAGGCCAGACAGTGAAGCTCTGAAGCTTATGAATCTTGGATATACTATAACTTGAAACTGTGTAGATGTAGAGAAGTCTCTATGACGTTGTTGTGGCCCGAAAGCAGTTTGTCTGTCACATACTGCCTCTGTACTTTCCTGTCACTTTAATAAGATTGTGCATGTAAACAACACATCCTTTTTTACATTAAATGGGTAATTCCACATTTCAAATATGAGAAACCTTGAATGTGCAGGCTGGGATCTGCTTCCAGAATGTAAACAGCGGCTCCTGTATACTGTTGGCTTTTTCATAGAGACATGCGTGTTTTCTTAAAGCAGCAGCAGGAGAGTGATGAGTAGCAAAGACATCTATGTTTGTCAAGGAAATAACAACAATGTGACACCGCCTTTGATAAAAACGAATAAACCTGCCAATACACTTTGAGACGGAAGGCTTTAGCAGCTGCCGATGGAAGTAAGGTCACAGAATGCAAAAAGGGAACTCAATAATATTTTTGTTTGGGAGGGAGCCAAGGTAGGTAGGAACTAAAAAATGGCTTTAGATTTGGGGAACCAAGTCATTTGAAGATATCACAAGTCTGAGACAAGAAGTCAGGCACAGAAAGGCAGAAATATGCCCCCTTACTCCCAAAGTTGAATGTATGTATGGGTCTGTTTTATAAATCTGACAAAGGTAATGTAGAATAAGATATATTGTGTACAGGTACACAAGCCTGTTTTCTATTTTCACAGTTCACACCTATTAATTAGCATGTTTTTAGTCTACAGCCTCGTCTCAGTAGAGTTCAATTAAATGAAAACAGTCCTCATTGATGTAAATGGACGTAGACAAACATTAGACACACATTTCAGTATAAAACCACCATAACTACATTCTCCAAAAAGACCATGAAGTTGAATCAACATCTCTTAAAAACAGTTTTGACCAAAACTGATCATAATTATTTTAATGAAAGTGGGATTTTTCCAACAAGTCCTCCAAATTTAGCCACACAATACAGCCTGATGAGAAATGATGCAAATGTCTATTTATTGGTATACACATTAAAAGACATTGGAAAGAAGAGTACTGTAAATTTGGAGATGCTTCGCTTTTACAATGAATGTCTGATAACTTGATATAGTTGACAGTTTGGGATTCTAAGCGTAGTGGAAGGTTTCCATGTTGTGTTTTATATTTGTACAAAAATAAAAAGGGAATGGACTATTATGGCCCAAAGGGAAGTTTAATAATTCATGACCTTCATTGACTTAACGGCAGGAAATGAAACTGATAAAACGGACAAATCTGTGTTTCAACTCCTCACATCGTGTTCCCCTGGAGCTACTGTAGGTTACTAATGGCAATAAAGTCAAATTTGGACTCCAGAGTGGAATTATGTAATGAGATCCCTTTTGATGAGTGAATAGTGTGTGTGTGTGTGTGAGAACATGAGTAGGGCCATAGCCAGGATTTTAGAAGAACTGAGGTCAAGTCCCTCTTTTGCCAGAAAAAGTTGACACCAAAAATGATGCATGTTATTTATTTGGTTACATTATTATATTGTTTGTAAATAAATAAATATTGATATATATAGACACACACATACACACATTAAATTAAATTAAATTTATAAAATGAATTATAAACTCTCACCAGGTTCCTCAGAGACCTTAATGGTTGACACAAACCTTAATATATAAGCTATTTTAAACCACTTTGTACTGATCTCAGACCAGAAGCACGATACCAGTGCTGTCAATTTACCATTTTATGATTTATTGTCCCTCATATGAAGCGCTTATGAGTATCCTTTTTTAATTTGGCGTTGAACGCCAAGACAACATGTTCGGTCCCTGCTCTCGAGTTATTGTAATGATTTCTGTTTATTGTGTTAAACTTTGTTTTGCCACTGCATCTTGTGCACTGAGCATTCTGTGTGTGTGAAATAAATAAATCAGCTCATCAATGTAATAAAAGTGCTTTATCATGTTTTTTTTCTGGCTGGAGAGAGAGGCTCATTAGCCTTCGTGATGCCCGTGGCTACTCATAGATCCTTCCGCCATCACTGAGCACATGGTGCTAGGTGGTGTTGATGAGTCACATGAATCTCATTAATGTTTAGTTTTTCTTCTTCATATGTATTGGAGACCTTCATTCTTACTTCTAATGCTACTTATTTTCTATTTGTCTTGTGATTCATTTGATTTATGAATCCAAAGTAAAGGTTTAAAGTGATTATGGTTTGGGCAGGAAAATTACTTTTGAATGCCAGAAATCTCTGCAAATGTGATAGTCGATTGATTTGTCATTGTTTTATTAGAATACTTTGTGGTGATCCACTTGTAGTAACTAGATTACAAAGAGTAATGAATGTCATTATGAAACCACCTCTCTTTTTTTCTTTGTTTCAGCTGCAACAAACAACAAGCATCCATGTCTTGGCTTGAGGTAAATAAGGTTCATGGCTTACCCTCTTACACACACACACACACACACACACACACACACTCTCCTCCTACCTGCCTTATGAAAAGTCCTACGTAACATTTGAACCTCAGTCTGACTCTGCTGTGCGTCACATCGTGTCTCTCTGTCTAATGATGACTGGCTTTGGACTTTGATTACCTCACGGCCATAAAAGTTTTATCTTTACTTCAGGGCTTTCTTTGCTGTTAATAAAGACTCATGGACAAACATACACATGCACACTCACAAGGCGTGTCTGATCATGACCTAGTCAGAGTCTCGTCAGTTGTTGTTTAAAAGTTAGAGGCATTTTAAAATGGCTTTTAATTATTTTCTTTCACGGAATAAAGCTTAAAATATTTTATTGGTAAATGCATTTTCAAGGGCATATTGGTAATGATGAATGTAATCTGAATCCTAAATAACTTTTACCATATAAGTACCAAATATTATAGTAGTACGTTTGAATTCCTGTTAAATTACCAACAGGAGTTTCCATCAAAATCAATGGTCAATAATTATTCGCTAATTTAATTATTGAATGGAGGCTGTTATAAAGTTTGTGTTTCACGCGTTGGCTGTAAAATTCATAGCTTAAATAAGAATATTAGTTGAGATGTTACTGAAGCAGGATAAAGCCTTTGGATGTTCTTTCACTGATGCTGCATGCCCTCCCTGTGAACCCCAAAACCTCCAGACGGGTTTGAAAAGAAATGTTTTCGTTAAATGATTGCCAAAATTGCACCATTCATCTAGCTGTAAAAAAAAGACAATAACTTCAGATTTTCCGCTTTGCAGTGGTCAAACATCACATCTGAAGTGCATCAAAAATGTGATGAACATTGACCACAAAATATCAAAATCTTGATGATACAATCATATAATTAAGATTGGAAGGATAATAAAATGCTTGGCAGAAAGTAACCATTATGCTTTATTTTTTTGTTTCCGACTGGTGTTTTCTGGTTGGATGCAGCAACGTTACTCTGTCTCAGCCTTTTATATTTACTATCACAGACAAGGTTAGGAAACTGAACTGACACATGTAACCTTAAACCCCCACAGCTTTACCCATGGCTGCTCTAGAAGACACGTTTTTGAGAGCAGAACTTCTATCTTCCATGAAACATTCTGCTTCTGTCTGCCCGCAGAGTTAATCATGCACACACACGCCTACAGAGAGAGGTTGATTGGAGACTGGCTCTATTTATGGAGCGACGCTAATCATACTCTTTGCACCCCGGGTGTCATACATACAGGTGAATGTTTTCGGTTCTGTACCAGAGGAACAGACTTCTTCTGTTTGTGTGCTGTTATATATGCTCACACATCACGCATCACTCGCTCATTGGGAAGGCATATCCAGCGACGCTCCTCTCACCATTAGGATGAATTAATATTCATTTTTCCAATTAAGAAAACAGCAGCGGCTTTGATTGGTTTTTAGGATGTCCATGAAAGGCTCTTTGATTATATCCTCATGGTGTTAACACTCAGAACCTGCAATATGCAATGTCTTTATCTGTAAGCGTAGTATACCTGTGTTTTATGCATGGGAATATATGTGTCTATATGCTGTGCAAGGCAGATAGGAGCGCAGGTGATTGTGGGATCCCTCTGGCGTTAAACTTTGGATGCATTTTGGTTTCATGTTGGTCACAGCAGCAAGATGTCGGAGCTGCACCGTTAGCCCTCATGATACACACTAATAACTACGGAGGACTTTAAACCTCCACAGTGCTATCTTTCCTTTTTTATGTTGATAAAGTCGCCTGATTCTAGCAGAAAAACGACCGTGTAGGGAGCAGGCAGGCTTCAGCTACTGGCAAATCACAAGGATCTTTAATTAATTGCAGCTGAGGGCAATTGACACATTTACACAACAGGCTAATCAACTCATTTACAAAAAATTGATTAAAAGCCGGAGAGACAGAATCAGCAGAGAGCAAGATTTATCAGATCATAAATCCAAGATGAAAAATAAAAAACAAACTATCGTAATGGAGAGAAATTGTATTTATTGCTAGAGAAGCTGCCACTGAACTAAACGTTATTTTCTGCAGCAGAATGTAGACCTTCTACTGTTGGACTTGGATTACAAAGAGCATAATAGAAATAGAAGAAAAACAACAAACCGTCCAAGCTCAGAAAGAAAATGTTACAAGCGGAGGCTCTTGGTATGCTAGCTTCACATTTATATAAAATATATATTTGATATCTGTGCATACTGTGATGAGATAATGACAGCACTGTGTTTCCACATGATGATGCATTGAACGGAGGTAATTACCTTGATCTCATGTTTCTTAATACCTTAAAGTTACTTAGTGCACATCTTGTTGTTTTTGACTTCCAGCAGTGATGTGGAAGTGTACTCCAGGTTGTATCAGTACAACAGTGATATCACTGTTGTACTGATACAACCTGTGTGGTTTCAGGAGCAATAAAGCACACTTCTGACCATCAAGGTTTACATATTGCTGCGATAAGAACTTGTTATACCTGCAACTCTTTGTGTAAGCAGTTTGTGGCCTTATCTTCCTTTACTATTCTTTCCTTGCAATGGAAAAGGCCTCCATAGCTATTTAAAACAGATCTGCCAATTGCAAAGCGCTGAAAAATGTCCAAATCTAAAACTAGTAGTCAGTTGTTAAGCTTGGTGACTAAGTTGTGAAACAGCGGACAGTATTTTCATTATAAACACAGAAAGTCCATCGCACACCAGGAATTATCAGATGTATTTAATATATTAGTTCAGTTGTGCATACAGTATATTAACAATAGCCATGCCAGCAGCATTGTGAGGCTACTTGCTAATGTCAGCATGCTAGCATGCTCACAATGACAATGCTAACACGTTTATGCTAAGCAAGTTTCATTTCTACAATTGTCCCCATCTCAGTTTTAGTAGTTGCTTTCTTGTTGTATTGATGTTATTGGCATGTGAAACATCTGAGCTGCGATGAGCCACTAGTCCGTGACTTGAACACTAATGCAGTTGAGGTTTGGGGTTTGATTCCAACTGTCTCCTGCCACACTGTCCTAAAAATACGACAAGCACTTTGGGAGAGAGTGTGAGTCATAGCGTTTAAACACTCTTGAATAATGGAGAAGTGTGGCGAGGACAAGTCCCATCAGATCATTGTTTCTTTAGTGGCAGGACACCTGCTGGCCCTTGTGATCACACACCGGCGTTACTGCCTCCATCTCATTCTCACTTCCTGTGTGTGGCGTGGCAGGAGATCAGCCAGGTGATAAGACAACCAGCTGTTTCCTCTCTGCTGCTGATTGGCTGGAGGAATTTATCGCTCAGATAAGAAACAACCAAAAACAACATGTTGAAGCAAATAGAAAGGTGCCGCTTTAAGTCATATTGTGTTGTTGTTGGGTGAAAATGTCAAACCTGCAAAATGTCGAGGTGCTTGCGAGACAGCAGTGCGCTGCAATACAGAGAAAACTAATGTTGATCCGGTAGTGATGGTATCACTGACCTTGTTCTGACAAAAATATAAAGTTAGTGAGTCAGAAAAATAAAAACCAGAATGAAAGATCTTTCTGTATCACAACAAGTTTAGTTGAGAAGAGAGTGGTGGTGTTTAAAAAAACAAAGTGCCCGCAACCAGGTTACGGTCTGATACTCCAGAAAGCTGATTTTGTTTTAATGTCATGCAAACAAGAGACCTGGTTTCTGTAGATGATTAGAGAGGCCTGATTTTTGACTTGTAATGTTGTAAAAAACCAAAGACTTCAGACAGGGAGATAGCTGGCTTGATGAAAAAGAAGATGGTGAACATGCATCGAAACATCCCCGTATTCATATAGCTCCATCTGAAGTCAGACTAAAACTGAAACTAACACAAAGCAGATAAATGCTTGAGATAAATACGTGAATTTCCACTGCTGAAGATTTGACTGGTTAATTCAGCCACACGAAAAACTGTGTTCAGCTCTCTGACGCCAGCACACAAAAAAAGGAAGTAATAATCCCAAAATAAGGTTGTGGTAGAGAGAAATTGCATTACTGCCTGGTTTGCATGTTTTACAATGGTTTGCATGACTTGATTAGATTAAATAAAATGACTTTGAAGTATAGCAGCAGAAAGATAGTAAAGTAAGCAACACAGTCACCTAGTGTTGCTGAGAAGGACTTTTGAGCCTCTGTTCAACTTGCTGATGAGCTTGACAGTTCATTCTTGGCCACAACTCAAGGTCCATTTTTATTCTGGAGCTTTTGCTCTTATCACATGGACGCACATGAAAGTGTGGCTCTTCAAACTGTCCATTATTGTGAGTGCTTTGTTGTCCACGTGGGCTTAAAAGATGAGCTTCGCTTTTGAAACAGCTCCTGACAAAACAATCCTAACTCAAGGACCACTAAAAAAACCTTGCCAGACTGAGGTCACATAGGTTAGACAATTTATATGTGAATGTCGAGAATTTGACATTTACACCCACTTCACGCAGAAATTTGCTAGCTGTGTGGCCGTGGGAAAGTAAGCAGGGTTTGTTCTTCTCTTTCTTGTTCTGATTTTTTACATTCTTTACACAACTTTTTCAATCACTTTTCATGTGAACAACTAAGCGCAACACTATGAATGTTTTCCAGGAGAGACTGTTTACAAACGTGTGCCGTTATTCCCATATCTAAACAATATTTTACGGATGTAAACCCTTTTGGTTGCCAACAATATCACAGAACAGGTAGCACGAACGACTTATTTTCAAGCACACAACCTTTAGATGCATCAGCTCCAAGTTTGTGTAGCTTTAATTACACAGGCTAAAATCCTTAGTTTATACTGACTAGAACAAAATAACCTAAGAGACAACCATGTCTTTCAAAATCTTTCTATCCACAGGACCAAGTTGTATTGATATCCAATAGCAACAGAGACAAAGACTGTCTGAGATGACAGGTGTGTATTGTAGCTTGAGGTGGAGGGCAGGCCTGTCACATGTTTGTTTTTTTGGTGCCTAACGGCACCGAGCAGGGAAATTAGACTGGTGGTTGCAGCTCCTTGATGGCAGATCAATATTTGTCACCTCTCTCTGAACACCTCTCACCAGGTAACAGCCCTGCGCACTCTACTGAAGCACTACTGACATAAAAACAAAGGCTTTGAGCTGCTGGGGCCAAAATGAACATGGATTTTTGGGGCCACCTTAATCTTATTTGACACTTTTTAATGAGAAGTCATCTTGGTGATGTAGTGTTTACACACACATACATGCATACATACATATATACATACACGCACACGCACACACATACTCACACTGGATTTGCCATAGTGATGTTTGTCAACCGGACAAAGTTGCTGTCTCTCCAGTTGCCGTCTTTCCCCACTGCAATCTGCAGTTAGGGTGCATCGAAGGACATTAAATCGATTTGCAGGGGAACATGCAAAAACAGCCAATTTAATGACCAGGGAAGGAGACAAACAAACTACTTGCTTAGTGTCAGATGTGAAAAGTGTTTGTGCTACGCCGGCAATACCCACAGGGCCGATTGGGCCGATGCCACACGTCCGTGGACAAATACATGTAAGTTCATTATTGAGTTATTTGTTAAAACTGTTCAAAATTGAGACAGCTAAATTATTCCAGGATTTAGTTTGTTATGGCAGGACTCTTCTCATTTGAACTAGAAGTCGTAGATAATATATTTGTTCATCAACACCGATGCTTTGCAAACATATGGTAATTGTAACTAATTAGATGATATTTCATAATTTCAGTGGGACATTAAAGTCTCAACTCTAATGTTTTATTAATGAATACTGAGTCATTTGTTTACTTGAAGTGCACAGCATACTTGGTGGGTACATTGTGCGTCTATATTGTATCAAACACATCTATAATGATATACTGTGCAGTATGTTGTAAAATATAACGGGGGGGGGAGGTGCATGGTGCCAAGGCAGTGTGGTATGATGTCGTGAAAATATGCAGTGTATATTCATATTACTAAATTGGAAAGGCAAATGTGTATATTCCATTTAGTATGTAGCTTTATCATTATTTTGTATCATTGTGATAGCTTATGTGAATAAACCTCTCAATAAATGATCAAAGAAATCCCTCTTTGGACCTTTTAGAGCAAAAAAACCCAACAAAAGCAAAAGAGGACTAAAGAGGCCCCGTGACTCACCACTGCTATTATTCCATGGATATTTTTTTTGCTGCTTTTGACTGATTCAAGCGGTCTTTTCCTTACATGACATGATGTAGATCTTTACAACAACAGACTCAATATCCACTGACAGCTGGTCGCAGGCGTGCTTGCAGGTATGCAATTAGCTTCCAGAATGAGATTGTTGGCACTGCTCAATAAGTGGTGAACAGGGTGGTGTTTTCCAAAGCTCACAGTGGCATTATCTGCTGCATCAACTGAGAATGTGCCTAATATCCAGTTCCTGCTTTTTCAGACAGTTCATCAGAGCTTGATGTATGCCATTTGCAGTTGCATCATTGTCTTCATAAAAGTCAAGTAACTTGCACTGCATTACACAAAACACTTTTCTATTACCCTTGTTTGAGGCATCGGTGGCAACTGAGAAATACACAGGCTCACACACGGCCTTTAGTCCTAAAAAACTCACAGTAATCAGTTCTCAGCTCAGCTCTACTATTTAGTGTGTCTCATTGATATAAATCAGGTTGGCAAAGTATTAGAAACACCTCTCAGTATATTGCATTGCAATTAAACAGAACTACAAACTGACTGCAGCCTCCAAAATGATCATTATGTTGAATAAACACCTCTCTAAAAAGATTCCAATAAAAACATTATAACCAGGTAGGATTTATTGCATTTTTGTGTTTTAGTTAGGAAACTGTCAAAGTAGTTTATATTCTTATATTATTGAAGCTATATCATTTCTACTATATTCATACTGTGCAGGATGTTATGAAATAAAAATGTCTCGCTGTCTTTTGCGTCGATGTCACTGATGTTTTTTACACGTATGTTCTCTCTTCCTTCCTCTCGCGGTGCAGGGTCGTCAGGAGTCTCTGCCTGCAGTCCACCAGGCGGTGCGGCGGCGTTTCTCTGGGACGCTGCAACTGCCTCCTCTGTGGAGGAGACACTCCTGCCAGGAGCACCCGTATGACCACCGGCGGCCGTCTGCAACATTCGGTCTGCCTCTGGACCGGCTGGAAGTGCTGTACAGACGAGCACTGGCCAGAGATGGGCAAAGGTCGGTGACACGCACACATACACTCTTCTTTCTCTCTATTAAAAAGAATGAAAGCTGCTCCTCCGGCTTTGCATTGCTGTGTTTTTATGGGTTTTCTTTCATTGTGCAGGTTGGAGGGCTGTACATACCGCACATATGGAAGTACTCTTGCTGTTGGTTCTTGTGTTTTTATAATACTGGTGATTGGTGCTTGAGTGATTGAGAGATTTAAAAATGCTGCCTGTTGATGTTCAGGGAGTATTTTTTATGAAAAAGATAGGCGCTTGGTTGTTTTGGTTCTTCATCTCAGGAGTTGTTGTTCTAGTGAGTTCTATTTTGATTTGGAACATCTGTTGGCCTGCGTCACCATGGCGAATGATAGGCATCCAGCTCAACAATGACCAGGACAGGACATTTGCTTGATGGAAAATAAGCACAAAATGGGTCAAAAGCCATGAAAATCCAGTAAGTACTCTTTTTTTCTGACTATGGAGGCCCTCTTTCTTTCATACTTTCTTTCTTTGTCCTTTCTCTCTTTCTCTCTCAGGTAAGCGGGCAGAGTTGCCTCTGCTCATTAGCTCTGTTTCCCTTTTTTGTATCTCAGTGTTTGGTTTCAGTCCAGGTGGACACTGTGGAAACAGCAAGGTTTCTGTCTGGACAACTGAAGAGTTACAGTGAAGTTAACAACACTGCGTTTGCACGCACGCACACACACACAGATGGGTTAGATGTGGTTTCAGGGGATAATGAAATTGCTCTACCCTTTTCAAAATACCTGGTAATTGCAGCAACAGGAAGAGGTATGGCAGTGAAAGGTTGTGTATATATGTGTGTGTGTGTGTCTTTCCCTATCTCTGCATTAGTCTTTTCTTTTATTTGAAAGTTTACAATCTTTATGCTTAAACATTTAGAAACACCATGTATCTGTGTGCTCTCATTAATGATCGAGGGGTGAACATCATATATTTTTTTTGTTAGAGTGAAAACCCATTTTGACTAAACAGCTCATTTGCTATATAGCCCATATTTGTCCTTCGGGCTAATGAACACAAAGCTTGGTTGCTTTCCTGTCATGCCAATAAATATGAATATTTCTTAAGTCATGGCATGAAGCCAGAGCTTCCAGCAAGTATTGGAAGTACTGTAGGCTATCCATCACATAAAAAATACTTTAGCCAATTAAACAAGCAGTACTGGACAATAAACTAAATCTAATGATGACCAAATGTTAACAAAATCTTAAATCAAAAATGCCCTAAATCAATAAATACTACAATGACTACAATTTGCATCTCATAGTTCCTTCCCAGTAAAACATTTAGCTATCATGGTCTACGGAAGTTAACATGGCGAGGTGATATTCAAACTCGTCATTGAAGTGCTTTGTTTGAATTGCTCTGTTTTGTTATTCTTGATGGAAATTCTTGAGCACATTTAGATATAAAAAATATGTGTTTAGATTACCAAAAATTTTTTTTAAATTGAATCCAACCATTTGGCAGTAAATCAGCAGCCCACCGGTGGGTTGAGAAAAGCTGTCATATCTGAAATCTATTTTTATTAGGTTTAGAAAGCAACAAACTACAGTTTTTTGATAATAAAATTGTCAAACAGTTTGTTTTTAGTTGATTTACCCTGGACTGTATTGATCCTAAGTGGATTATTGTGGTGAAGAAATGTATATTGAATTGACTCTCCCAGAGCAGAAACCAAAGAGAAGCAGCAAATAGTTA
>NW_022280052.1:3730277-3850030 GCF_004355925.1 Anarrhichthys ocellatus
AAACTCGCAGACAGCCGGTTCCTCTCCGCATTTCAACATTCTCCGAACTCCATTCAAAGAGTCGTTTTAAAAAAAACAAGGAAAACAAACTAAAGTAGAAAAATGGAGTGTGATGTTACCACGCTGAGCAGAGAGGGAGCAGGGCTCGCAAAGCCGCCCAAACATCTGTGGCGGCAACCCAGGACTCACATACGGATCAAACAGCGCTTCAACTCGGACACCGAGCGCTACCTGTGTCGCAACCGGACCCTGGAGAAGCTGCGACCCGGGCTGAGGAAACCCCGCATGTCCTGGCCCTCCCCTCAGAAACGGTAACCAATTTCCCTTAAGAGTCTGCTCGTCACATTTTAAATCGGCTTAATTGTTCGCTTTAAGTCCGCTTTCTGGAGATACATTTATAACTTTATGCCTAACATAGATATATGGAGAAAAAGTCCCAAAACGTCTAACGGACTAACGTTAACGGATCAACTGCGCAATGATTGATGACTGACATTTGTAACTCCGTAACGTTTCAATTTGCTGAATTAACGTTATCTAACGTTAGTCAAGCTCACTGCTCCCATTTAAATTTTATATCGTGACATATTGAGTCTGAAAGAAGGCTGCATTAATTTGATAATTTAGATTAAAACATAACGTTAAACCAAGGTTATGTCAAAGTGTCCTAAGAATGACAAATATATAGCTATTACTTAAGTCTGCTTGATAACCCACAGAAGCAAATAAGCTGTTTTTTTTAATTTATGGTTTCGAAAGTTATTCAGGATTTGTACTTAATTTGAACTAATCCCCACATAGAAAACTGTATAAATTACCACCAAACATTTCCAATCTACTTTACCTCCATATACCCTGCTGAGATGACACATATGTCTATAGTGCTGTGATTAATGTTGTTGGTAGTCATAGTCACAAGATGGAGCCATGGGTCATCAGTCTCTGCTGGCTGTTGCGATGCAGAAAGCCTCTGCCTCCTCTGTGTAGCTCTCCACCAACACCTTGTATTAACCCTGCTGACATAAACAGATGATGACTGTCAGGGGGGTTGGTGAAGCTCTGATTGTTAAAATAGCTGCTAGGCTGTAACGCAGTCACAAAAGTAATTTCTAGAAGATATTAAATCAATAAATAGATTTTTTTTCTGCCCTGTTTTTTCTGTGTTGACTCTGGAAACACAACAAATTAGATCATTAGAGTTTCTCTTTCAGTATACATACTATAAATTGATATAAATCTTTGATGGTCAGGAATCTTTTTATCTCAACCAGTGTCTTATCATGTCAACCTTCATGTTATTGTTAATATTTTCCTTAAATGTTAAAGTAGCTTCCAAGTCAAAGAACAAACCTGTTGACATCATCATAGGCTATATTCTGTATCTGTCGGAGCTTCTGCATATCACGTTATGTTGAGTGTCTTAATGAAATCAATATTATTTTATAACTTAACTAATCCACCAGTAATTTATAGATGCATCTTTAAAAATCTTTTTTTTATCTTCTATGGATTACCCAATTTGGTGTCTGATGAAACTTTAGGATGTTCACAAAAATTTGTAACAGAGATCAATGTTTATGCATATTGCACGTCTGCACAGTAGAGTTTCCATGGATGGACCTGTAAAAGTATCTGTGATATTGAAGAAACACTGATTTCCAGTGACGTCTTGGAGCCTGTCCACTCGGTCAGTTTGCTCACGCTCCAATTAGCCCTTTCAGCAGACATTGTGGTGGCTGTTGAGGAATGAATTGCCCCCAATAACCTGTGTCTTTGGGGACGAAATTATGAAAGCACCTGTTATTGCAAAGTTCAGAAAGCATGCAATAAAATAATATTAGTTCTCTTGATTAAGTGAATTAATCAGATAAAAAAATAAAGAAGGCCGTACCAAGGTTGTTAAGTCATGGCTCTGTCAGGTGTTTTTAGATTAAAAATAACACATCGTGACTGAGTGAGTCTCTCCTGCAGAGGGACTCCATGCACTTTAAGGGATGATGGAGATGTGAGTGATGGTACCGCTAATGTTAAACTGCTCTGTAAACGTCATCAGTTGGACTGTCGGAGGGCTCAGACTCGCTTCATTCAACCACTAGAAAGGAAGAGATTGATTGCTGGTGTTTGTGCCTCGCGTTGCTTTTGTATTATTTTACAGTTATTAATTTGACAAAACGGCCTTGCTTTTGGATTGAGGATTTTGAAAAAGAGAAAAAAATAGAGAACGAGAAAGCGATACAATGAATATTTTATTACAGTGACATAAGTCTTGGAGCTTTATTGTAGTTTTAAATTGGATTATTTCCAAGAGTTTAAGGAAAAAACAGCCTAGCCTCACATTGCATCATCATTTGTATGTGTTCAACAGTACAGTGTGATAGTGGCAAACACTGACCCTCCATATTTGGACAGTGTCTGTTGTTCCTACAAGATAGAAAGAGAACCGCTTGAATTCAAAAGAAAATGAATCAAGATTGGCTGAGTTGAGCAGGCATGATAACCATCGATAGTTCAGACCAGCGTCCAGACACACTTTACTGTTAACAAGCAATGCGGCGGCTCGTTTTACCTTAGAAGCCTTTCACACATTTTCATTTTAAGCTTTCTTGTACCGATTGTGAAATTAAGAGGGGTTTTTTTTGTCTTGACACAGGTCAATATTCTACAATATGGTGTACATTGGTATAAGCATTCACATTTGTTACAGGCGGCAATCTCCGGTTCTAAAAAGTGAAGCCAATGCGGAAGAATTCCGATTGTATGGAAGTCCTCTTGATTTATTACCTCACTAAACATTATAAACACAAGTTTATGGTCTTAATTGCTAGTTTTAAGTTTTCTTCAATACAGCATGATGTCCATTTTGTAAGTTTTGGTCCCATCTGGAGGAATTTGTTATACCTTGTGCCGTATATGCATCCCTATGCCACTCCTCCGCAGTCCACATGGTCACTTTTATTCACTGGTTGCAAAAAACAAAGATGGCGACGGCCAAAATGCAGAACTCAAGGCTTCAAAACTGCAGTCCACAAACCAATGGGTGACGTCACGACTACTACGTGCACTTCTTATATACAGTCTATGGTCTTGTACAGCATTTGGTTTGTGTATGGTACTTATTAAGATGGACCTGGAAGTGGATGGATATGTGTGTAGACTTGACAGCACTTGTCTTAGGCTAACAGGGACATTTCTCCTTCATCTCCTCTTGTAATTTATACATATTAAAATAGACAGTAAACACCTCTTCTGGCTTGTCTATTTTGATATAATCTGTTCGACTTATCTGATCTTCCTGCTTGGATCTGTAAGTGGCTGTTTATTTGCATTAAGATGGTTTCTACAAGTATGTTTTGATGTTCAATGTGTGTTTACCTTCCTCCTCTGCTTACCTTGGCAGATCTTGGCAGTACACAACAGCTTTGTTGACACAGAGTTTTTATGTTGTTGATGCCATTTTTCTTTATTTCTGACAGCTGAAAACATGGGGACTCTCAGAGGGTTTGACATGCATTGCAGTTATGTTGTATGCACCTTAACCATCAGGCTACCTGGGTGCCACTTGTTTACACATTTGATGTAGTTTGTTATCCGAATATGATAACTATCTGATCATCCAGTGTTTTTCGTGTGACATTTCTTGATTTGCGTAGATTATGTCTTTGACAAGAAAGAGCAACTCTAAATAAACATGCCACGCAGCGTCTGGTCTTGGCATTCAAGCTTCTCTGGAAGGGACAAAGTGCTGATGCATTAGCATATCATGTGACTGCAATGAGGATAGTTAGAATCAGATTAGATAAATGTTTCGCTTTTGTCACACAGTATATGACACTTGCTTTTGCCTCTTGCAGTTGAGATAAATCAGATCTGTTTAAAACTGTGAATTGGAGCAGTCATTGTCACTGAAAATCTATTTTGACTGTTTTCAATGCAGCCCCATCGATTTGATATGTATCAGACCTCAGATTTCATATATTAAATCAAATCATTAAATCATAATAAATAGAATAATATACATGCGCTTACAGAGAAAGTGGGAATCTGGCAGTGAGAAGATGCTGTATGTGTGTATTTTGTCACGGTCACTGTTTGAGGATATAAAGATCCAAGTTAGCTGTGCAACAACACTGCCACGACTCTAATGGGAATATAATACAACAGTTCAGATTTATTATTAATGAAATATGGTCTAATCACTAATTGTCAATCTTTGTGTTCTTTTTCAAATTAAATGGTATCTTTAAGTTGCTCAGTAAACTTTGAAGTTCAGTGGACACCGCGATGCAACAAGCCATAAACTATTAAGCGAGAACTGGTTTTGAGAGATAAAATCGAAACAAACTTAGACTTTGCTATAGTGCAGCAGCCGCCTCGGCCTCTCTCCACTGCATTTCTTTGTATACTCTTGCTTAAATAAATATGGCTGCATATCTGAGTCAGCCAAATCACTGTAAGAGGTATCCTGTCTATAATATCCTTTGGGGTGCCATTTTTCGCTGTTGGAAATTAAGCTAGTTGGCAATTCAAGCAAAGAGAACAAGGAAGTTCTATTTTTTTTTAATCTGTTTTTATTTATTCTATCTACCCAATGGAACTCATATAATAGATTTAGGGAGTTTAGTTTTCAAGCAGCAGCTAGTTCTTTTGACACTATGTTAAGAAATAATTGCAGTGTCACTGCAGGGTTAAACAACCTGTCTTTGTATAACTCGGCAGATTTTCATAATTTTTACTTCCATTTCTGTATGTTACTTGTGCACCTGAGGAACACTGACCGGTTCATAAATGTCACAGATTGAGCCGGCAAAACCGACAGGGCAGATGCACACTACAAAGGGAATTGCCTCTCAGGCATTGGTGTAGGCTGAGGCTCCTCTCCTGGCTGAATCACAATGAATTATCAGATAGCGATTCATTGTCTTGCTCAAGTATACAACACGCTACTGGTGATGGAGGCATGTCGGCTCTTAAAGGGAATGAACTGGTGGTCTTTCAGCTACATGATGTGCTCCCGTTGTTACGTCTGCAGTGTGGTCATGTAATCTAAGTGGCTGCTCTCCCAGGCCGCGAGTAGTGAGAAAGTAAAGTGTCATCTGGACCAATGGCCAACTTGAAACAGGAACGGCCTGTTTTGAAAGCCCTTATTACGCCTGGATGGTGAAAGAAATACACCAGTCGCTATGGAGCCCATATGTTTTCCAGGGATAATCACATAAAGGCTTCCCCACTAGGTTATCAGAGTGGGGGGAGGGAAGGCAGCTATCGAGACAGAACAACTGAATGTTATCTAACCAATTTGATAACAAAACACACAAAAGCATGTCGTATTAGCAGTTCACTGAGGGAGGATTAA
Source organism: Anarrhichthys ocellatus (assembly GCF_004355925.1). Classification (NCBI taxonomy): domain Eukaryota; kingdom Metazoa; phylum Chordata; class Actinopteri; order Perciformes; family Anarhichadidae; genus Anarrhichthys; species Anarrhichthys ocellatus. The sequence goes on from NW_022280052.1 coordinate 3,735,631, forward strand.
TGAAAGGTAATGTGGTCGTGTTTAATGCATTTAGCTGCATGAGTTGCCCTGTAGATGTCAGTTGTAGTGTGGATGTTGCTTTTATCGAGTTGTAATACTAGAGACCATTTAATGCTACTGGGACCACTGTGATGAGATTGTCCAGTGAAATTAAAGGCTGCTGATGGATTCTGCCAATTTAGTTCCCATGTGTATAACCCTCAGACAGCTGCCATTGTGATGGCTCAGTCTTCTGTTATTTATTTTTTTGTGGAATGGTTTCATGAAAAAGAAAGTATATCATTTGACTATTTTAGCTTTTTGAAAATGATTGTGGTGAAGTAGTTATGAACATGTTTTTTTTCCACTTGAATCACAATTTAAAGTCTGGGTGAAGCAAAAATAGATATATGAGTTTATGACACCACAGAAAAACAATATTTTTATTAAATGATGTGCTAGTGTGACCATCCGAGAAAGTTTGTAAAGTTATTCTGGAGCCCTTTCTCATCATATGGACCTTTATCAATTCTAAGTGCAGATTTAAGCCAATATTTTGGCAAAACGCTTTATTCAGTGCTGCCCAAGTTGAACACAAAGACAGCCACTGATCAAGCTGGTTTTGTTTGAAACCACCAGTCTCATTCAAATAAATTTAGATTGTTGGGCATCATGCAGTATGTAGGGTATAACAAGAACAGTGCGGTAGTAATCACATTGGATGCAGAAAAGCATATGACGGAGGAGATGGAAGTACTTATTCAGAACACTAAATACATTTTACTCCGGTGATATTTGTATTGATTGTTTTTCACTTTTTCACATGGTGCCGTATCTGTTAATGGCACAGAGGAGGTCTGTCCCCTGTCTGCTTTACTTTTAGCTCTGGTTATAGAACAACACGCATTCAAACAAACATAACATGTCAATATACGCAGATGACTTTCTTTTATTTATGAATGACTCATCCAGATCTATACCAGCTGTGATCAAGATTATTGATGTATTTTGTGTGTTTGATGTGTTCCTAGCTTTACCACAAAGAGCCGCAGGATGCATGTTTCTGCAATATTTGTCTTTTAAGATGGTTAATAATGGATTTAAATATCTTGGTATTTTCTTTCCATCCAAGCTCACTGATTTAACTAAATTACATTTTTAACAAATTTAAAGAATTCATGGTTCCATTTACCACAGCAAGTCTTCCAGGTCCTGAAGCAGCAAAACAGCCCTGGAGTCCCAAAGCTTTAGAAATGGCTTTGTAACCTTTTCCAGACTGATAGATCTCAATTACTTTGTTTCTCATTTGTTCCTGAATTTCTTTGGATCGCAGCATGATGTCTAGCTTTTGAGGATCTTTTGGTCTACCTCACTTTGTCAGGCAGGTCATATTTAAGTGATTTCTTGATTGAGAACAGGTGTGGCAGTAATCAGGCCTGGGTGTGGCTAGAGAAATTGAACTCAGCTTTCCAAAGATGGGATAAACCACAGTTCATTTATGTTTTAACAGGTGGGGGCAATCACTTTTTCACACAGGGCCATGTAGGTTTGGATTTTTTTCCCCCTTAATAATAAAAACCTTCATTTAAAAACTGCATTTTGTGTTTACTTGTGTTATCTTTGTCTAATATTTAAATTTGTTTGATGATCTGAAACATTTAAGTGTGACAAACATGCAAAAAAATAAGAAATCAGGAATGGGGCAAACACTTTTTCACACAACTGTATATACACAATATATTTATATGAGATATAGCTTCTTATCCGATTAATAATTGATAAAGTAATAATCAAGAGAATAATTATCAAAGTATTCCTTAGTTGCAGCCCAAATGAAATGTAATGGCCATTTTGTTCCTTTAAACAGACTCATGATGTGTAGAGAATGTAATTCATTCTATTGAGAACAGAGCTCAGCAGAGACTTTGTTTCTCCTTCCTATTGGGTTGTTGGTTTGCTGGCATCTAAGAGTATGATAAGAAAGACACCGATGAGATGAAATCCATGAAAAGTGGACACTGCGCCTACAATAGTTTCTGTCTTTCAGCTTTCTACTGCATTCATTCCTCATATAGTGATGAATTTTGAGGCATAGACGTCCCAAAAACATGTGTTCAGTTTGTCTCTGCTCAGCTGGCTTTGGCCGAGGTGGTGACTTAACTGTTATCCAAGGGCCCATTTTGAATCAGCAGATTGCATAAAGAACAGATCACTGACTGCACAGAAGCACTGGGCAGATGGATAACCGTCCTCGAGAAAACTGGTATCAATCTTCTCATTTAACTTTTGAAAAGAATGCCAATCAGTGTCTTTTTTAAATGTTGAACTATTTCTTTAAAAAAAGCCTTATAAGTTTCCTCCATTCACATTTCAATGAGAACCCTGGATCACTGCTTTCAGTTGTTGAAGCCATTGGTCAAGTAGTGAAGTAAACACCAACGTTTTCGTTTGATGATCAGACATTTTGTTTGGACCCGCTCAACATGAGTTCATAGTTTATGTAATGTGACAAGTGATGAATGTGCAGCCATTTCCTTCTCTAAATTCTTTTACAAATACTGCATCTTTCACTGAGCCTTCTATGATTTATTTATTTAGAAGAACTTTCAGCCTAACAAACATAATAAACGTGTTTGAAACTAGACACATAGTTGTGAAGTAAAGGCACATTCATTTAATAAATGCCTGTTGCCTTCTTGCTCTCTGTGCATTTGCCTCTGGCTGGTAGTCAGACATGTGCAGATGTGACAATGTTTACCCATTTCCCAGGCAGACCAGATGCCCGTGGCAGAAACAGGTCAGGCGTTTCTTGGAAACTGCTGTTGTTGCCTGCTTGATAAACTTGTTTGTTGATTTTACTCAGGATGAGATGTTTAATGGGCTCTAAAGCCGTTCTACTTTAATGTAATACATTTGTCACTGACACTCATCGACCTAAACATGGGTGTAGCTTTGATATAAACCATCAAAAAATGTTAACATTGAAAACTAAATTACCTTAAAGCTATACATTGTAAATGTCATTAGAAACATCCATCCATCCATTATCCGTAAACGCTTATCCCATTCTGAGGCTGGAGTCGATCCCAGCTGAAATTGGGCACCCTGAACAGGTCACCAGACTATATCGCAGGGCCTACACGTAGAGACATACAACCATATACACTCACATTCACACTTAAGGGCAATTTAGAGTCGTTAATTAGTCACCACATGTCTTTGGACTGTGGGAGGAAGCCGGAGAACCCGGAGAAAACCCACGCTAAGTAGAAACATGACTCTTATATTATTAACCCACAAATGCTGTGTGCAGACTCTCCCTCTCAATGATTACTTTTGAAGCAAAGAGAGGCAACTGTATTTAATGTTGGATGGAAAATTTGATAAAATACATACTAAGGGCCTGGTCAAGCATCAGAGTACTTGAACAGTTTGCAAAAAGTGTCACCTGTACTCAGCCTAAAAGTTATTTTGCTGTGAAGTAAATTTACAGATCAGTACCTTTTATTTTTCTCACTACTTTTACAAATAACCAGATAAGAAGGATATCGTTAACAAATGGGTTGCGTTAGCTAATGTTTAGCAAAGTTAGCATTATCTTTTGTCGACCTACAGGTCGGGCGGGTTTGAATTCATATTTGGGTAAGCTCACTGGAACATGTTACAGGTTCTGGCAGGCGGGTGACAAAGTTATTAATAATGTGTGTAAATAAACTTTTCTTTTAACTCAAGGCTTTAAGGGTCCTGCTTAAATGCGAGGCACATAGAGCGGAAAAATACGAGTCGCTCAGCAAGGCAAAAGCTGCAACCAAAAAAATAAAACGTACTCATTGAAAACAATAACAAAAAGCCGCCCCAGGCTGCTACAAAGAGCTCTGTCTGATCTGGGTCATAGGAATCAGTTTTAGATGTTCCAGACTGTATCCCAATGGATAACATAACAAATTATTATTTTGTTTTTCGATTGCCTGTCCTGGGACTTGGAGATTCATTCTTGACCTTAACAAAATCTTGACTCCAAGGTCAACTTAATATCCTTCTTTTTTTGTAACTTAAAGCACACAATTAAAATTCACCCCATCTCCAACTGACTTTGATGGGACAGTTTGCGTAATACAGGGATCAGACTGCACAATATCAGTCCGACAATGTCTTCACCTCACTGACATGGGCTGTTGGGAATGAAAATGAGTGTCAGGGAACAGGACATTTTATTCCTTGTAGTGTTTCATATTGGAAGACAACATACGGAAACGTCTAAAGTAAACTAGGAAAATGGGTACTTCCAGGACCACAGTGGAATTTGTCCTAGACAGCCTGTGACAATTAATTCTGAATGCCTTTAATGCCAAATAAACAGGAAATGAAAAACAAAAAGAATGAGACACTATCTGTAATGTCTTATCTTATTAATGTGTTATCTCTCCAGTGGCATCCCACTTACAAGAGAGAAAGTGAATTGTATCCAAATGGCACAAGCAGGCAGTTCAATCTTAGACACTGTGATGACTGCATCCCTGTCATTTCATAAGAAAAGACACATATGTTGGGTTTTAGAAATATTCCTGTTATTTCCTTTACACTGGAGCTGGTCCTTGGTGCTGTACTGTGGCATTCGCTGCTTCTAAATCAAAAGGATGGGTCTAAGGATTATAGGGGATTAATAAGTATATTTTGGCTAATCAAACCTAAACTGTAGTTTGTAGAAATGGACACAGGATGATTTGGGGAAGGGGAAGCCTCTAATCTTAACCGAGTTCATTGTTATTATTTGGAAAAAGACAATGGCTATTCCCCCCCCCCTTTATCTGCAGGGTTGTGGGTTGTGGTGTGACGTGCCGTGTATTTCTGAGTGGCAAACAATCACAACAGCAAATAGGGTTTCTGATCCATCTGGCAGCAACACAGCAATAGCTTGGTGATGGAGCACTACAAGAGATGAGTAAAGCACTTCTTGTCCATGTATATTCAATCTCCACTGATTCAGTCAAGGTACAACAGATCACAAAAATAACTCGGTTGCTCTCGATAAACCTTGATGAATTACCAAACAATGCTCAGTGAATATAATAGATTGGTATCTCTGTCCTTGCAGCGACCTTACTCTTGTCAGAGGCTAAAATACAGAGTCCTGTTTCATTTGTTTTACTGCTCCTTTAAGTGGTAGGATAGAAGGAAATTACACTTTGCCCTTGTTAATGTTTTTGTCTTGTCGACCTATAGAGAGCTCTCAGATAGCACACATCTGTGCAAAAACCCAGCAGTTCCCAAAGTCAGAGCCACCAAAATAACAAATTGAGCCTCCGCAGATGGCTCACGAGCTCCGAGCATGCACAAGGATGTTTATGCTCGAAGCGCAAACAAAATATACTGTGAACAACCAAAAGGACGACGAGAGTTACCTGCAAAACGGCATAAACCAACTTCCACAATGTGGAGGAATTGTAATAACTGTAAACCCATATCTTATATTCATGGTCTACTTAATTTCCTTTATACAAGCCCTGTAAAGAAAGAAGTCAAGTATTGAATGCATTATAATGAACTGAAGGTTGAATATCTTGGAAACAATTTGATTTGGCTGCAAAGCATGTACTCAAATGTAGCTTTTTAAGACCTCCTGTTGCTAAGACATCTAAAAACAAATTGGTCCTTTTGTATAATCCCTAGATATGTGACAATCAAGCTTTGATCACGATCTCACCGCGCCTGCCAAGTTACACAAATCACACACGACACGCAGGCCGTGATCGCGTCATTTTCTAGCACCATTAACTATGCCTCCCATATATACAGTACATACATCACCAGGCAGCCTTGCTCAATATGAGTAGCTTTACCTTTCCTTTTTCCCACACCTCATATTTCTCACTCTCTTTCTCACTTCAAAAAGCTTGGATACCCACACAGAGAGCTGCTACAGATAGTGATCTAATCCGACCTGGTTAGATAATTATGATTTTTATCATGCCCAAACTCCTCAGTTATAAGGAACTGGGTAGACCCAGGAAGACGTCTGCTGCATATCTATACCCCTATAAACTGGGCAGTATATAGACATTGAACATTTGACTCATGGTTATGTTGGTGACAAAGCATTTACATAATGACAAAAAGATGAATAATAAAACATTTGTTGGGTGCCTACAAACCGTCAACTATACAGTCTACAGTGTACAGAGCATACAGAAAGAAGACTATACAAATGAGAGCGCAAAAAGAAGACTAGCAACATTCTGTACACTGACCGCAACATCTGGTACTCTGAACCACATCTGCAATTTATTCAAATGCAGCAATTTTCTCCACTTCACCTGCTTGTTGGCAACAGCTTGCTCATCTTCACCTTTACCCCCCTTCTCTCCGCCTCACACAGAAACGATGAATGTGTGATTGCTTTAGTTTGACTCTTAATATGAGAAGCCAGGACCACAGATCCATTCCAAGAGCAAACAGGAGGCAGAAGGCATAACGGCTGTGATTCATCACGTCGATGCAGATCTGGTGGCGTGTTGAGTCGAGGGGCATCTCTGTGCAGATTACTCTGACACAAGCAGAGAATGGGATTCATTTTCCTGTTCAAGCAGGAAGGCCTGGCCATCTTGCAGGGAAACAGTTGTCTCCTTCAGTTACATTTTCAGACACAAAAGAGGTCGTGGTGGAGACGATAAATAGCTTTCATCTGTGGGTGGAACATATAAAAGGTATAGAAAGTACACTGGTATGAATTTGCCCTACAGTATGAATTTTGACTATACGGTGCTCTGCCTCCTCGTTTTCCAGATGATTTGCTGGCACAAGCTGATGATGACGAATTCTATATAGAATTCGTCATCATCAGCTTGTCGAAAGCCAATTCTGCTTTGTTTAGAAATCAAGAAATGGCTGAAACCGCTGCAAATAACGAAGAGGAGGAGTTGGTAAAAAATACAGGTGAAACCTCCATTATATTTGTATGGTTTGTGTTTAAAAAGTCAGACAACGAGCAGAAAACACTAGTCTGCAATTTACGTTGGATGACAGTGGTTGCAAGGGGTGGTAATACACGTACTCTTTTCTATCGCCTCAGCCCTGCCTCCATCTAACATCTTGTCTCGGTTTTCTTGTGATCTTGTTAAGACATCATATTTTTTGATATGGAAAAGGTAAATTAACCAGAATTTTGAAGAGTTTTGTTAGAGTACACCCTGGACAGGTCACCAGAATATCGTATGGCCAACGCATACAACCATTCACGCTCACATTCACACCTACGGGTGATTTAGAGTCATCAGTTAACCTAAGCTGCATGTCTTTGGACTGTGGGAGGAAGCCGGAGAGAACCCACGCTGCTGCTGCAAAAATCTAACAGACAAAAATTCAATTTGGTTCTGTTGAATAAAATAGAATCGTGTTTGACCCATTTGTGGTGTGGCTATCATACAACATGTTGAAACAATATAAGGCTGTCCAGTGCCACTCCTAACCATGAAGCAAAGAATATCTGTTTGTGTGTTCTTCGAATATCTTGAGGATCGTTCATCTGATGTACTTGTTGTGCATTCAAGTGAGTGCAGTTTCGAATTTGGTGCTAATTGTACACACATGTTCCATATTTAAACATATATCATATAAAGAGCCAATAGCGCTCACTGAGTCGAACACGTTGTGTGCAGCGGGCCTTTACAGGCCGTAGCTCATTGACTGCAGGATGCTGGATATACTATCGTTACAACCAAAATCTACTTTACATCCTGGAGTCAACGAGCCATGAGTGCTTCTCAAGGAGCACTTTCGGGGGTAAAATGGTTCAACGAAACAAACAAAAAATCACATTACATGATGTTCACTGAGGTTTTTATTATCTTAATGTGCACATCTGTTTTCCCTTATTTCTTTTCTCCAGACAGATCTTAGATTTATTGATGACTCTAAATCGCCCATAGGTGTGAAAGTGAGCTTCTCTATATGTTGGCCCTGCGATAGTCTGGCAAGGCTAAGTGGGTAATGTAATGGATGGATGATAGATGACCAAACAGGGCAGGTCCAACCAGACTGCCATTTTAAGATCAATGTATTAATGTCTCTGATTATAACTGGCTGGACTCAATTATTTGTTTTAAAATACTTAATGTAGCACAACTAAGGTCTATGTTACAGTATGTGTTCGGTGGTACAGAACATGTTGTAATCACAGATTCACTTCACAGTAGGCCTGTGATGTTGGCTTTGCACTAACAGCCATCAAACGGACACTCTTTGCCTCAAGAGATTGTTATAATTGATTAAAGTAATAATCTGTGTTTTCATTTATTCCTAACAGAATTAAAGTTGCATTGGACAAGAAAATCTGGTCTGACATATGGAGACCACTGGGAATCCTCCTATACACATAGAAGAAGACTGCGAAACTCAAGAGCATAATACAGCTTCAGATCTGACTAACGCTGCGCTTAGTATGAAGTAGAAACAGCATAGCAAGCATGAAGTACAACATAAATGACTGCAACTTGTGAACCCCTTACCAGCTAATCGGAGAAAGCTGGAGTCACCAAAGATGGCTGAGGTTGTTGCAGTGTTTAGTTCTTAAGATTTAGGTGAGAACTAATCTAATCTTTCTTTTGCATTAGTAAGCTTATTTTGCTGTTGTGTATGCTAGCAATGTTGTTTCGTCCAATCCCTAATTTCTTGTCAGCTCATACTTGGATAGCAACTCTAAACACGAGTAGCGTATGATTTAAAGTTGTATATTTAAAATTTGCTAATCAGATATGAATGTTAGGTTTATGAGGAAGATATTCCACACCAATCAAGAACTTTAAATCTTACAGTCATTTTAAAATATTTGATTTCAGACAAATTTCCAATGATCTTACAAACCACATCTTTCCCGCTCTTCTTTGTCCTTCAACCCAGAAGCAGCTGAAATCCGCATGAAACACTCTCCGACATTCAGTGGATCCGGGAACACCACAACAAGCTTACAGAAAAAACATTTTTAAACTGAACTACACGGGACTAGACTTAACTCCAGAATCCTCCTTCTCGTTCAAACCCCAAAGCCTGAAAAACACTGGATGCTTTCCATTTGGCCATGTCAGCATGCAGCATGTTAAGTAGCAGCAAAGGCCTGGGAAATGATTAACTGGAGTGCCAACAGCTAGTATGTTGAATCCATGGCTGAATATCTATCACATGATGAGCAAACAGTAGCAGGTGTTGTGGCACAAGCTGTGGTTCTGCTCCTCGTTAACGATGAGTTGTACTGGAGAGTGCTGGAAATGTTAAATAGCAGGTCGGTATTAGCTGCAGTAACATGGATTTGTAAGTTAACTTGACATTTCAGTGGTGAATACTTATTAGACTGTTTTAACATTATAAATGTTCCTTATCAATTTGATCATCTGTTCATCCTAGTGATGAACAATGTAAAAGCTATTACAGTAGACGTGTGGACATTCATATGGTTCTTGTTAATATGCAAATATCAATGCTGTTGGATTAGATCTGCTGAAAACCAGCTGGGTCAATCTCACTTACGTTTTATGTATCAAAGCAACACAAACGCAGCTGGTTTGTTTTCTGAACAGAGATTTTGTGATTACAATATGTTTCATGAACTGGATGAATTTGACTTAAGCACCATGAGATTTTGGCAGTTAAAGCAACTTTAACTTTATGATAAATTAAAGTTTTGTAAAAAATGTACTAAAAATTAAAACTTAGTCAACTGAATATATCGACTTCCCTCTCGGCAGAAAACTGTAGCCAAGTTTGGTAGCCAAGTAAGATGAATGAAAGTCTTTCTACTAATGCACAATCTTCACTGCAATGTTTCCAGTGCCTCTGTAATGGTTTGACAATGCTGAACTCGTTTTATACCAATTAACTAATAAGATTGATATAGAAGCCTTTTCCTGTTGATGTTACAGATGTCAAGTGAAGAAAAATAGCCACCACATTTCATGGTATTTCTTGGGAGATAAATTGCCAATGGAGTACAAATTAATTTCCCGAAAGGCTGAGAAGCCCCTAATGTTCTAATCTATTGGTGTCAGTAAGCCTTATAGTCTCACCCAGGGTCTTTTTACAGAATAGGGAAAAAGATGTTCGAAACATTATCAACACCACTGTCAAAAGTTATTGTCTTCCATGTGTTCCCCTTTGTTCCTCTGCGGCGTCTTGTGAATGGATGCTTAAGCTTTACTGGAGTCCATTTGCTGTAAATAATACAGATAGCACATTACATTGTTCAGTGAATAGAGTGTTGACACTGAAAATATAATGAAAGGTGAAATTTGATCTATCGAAAACATCACACATGACTGAGACTATGAGTTAGATTGACAAGACACCAGCACAGCGCGCTCAAAGGATGCTGCCTCAGTAATTTACTCGGCATTATTTTGACTTCCTTTGTTGATGGATATCGGCAGCTCCAATGTTACATATCTTGTTTTTGTGTTCACTTGGACTTACCTTGGATTTAGACCGACCCGCCCTGCTGTTCGCTCATCTTCACAACTACTTCATGAGGATTGAAGAAGCTCAGATATACTATAAGTTTGTGAAACATATATTTCTTATGATATTTTGTCCTGCCTACTCTACATGTTAGATTTCTACATGTGCCATGATGCGATCCCTTGAAAACTTTCCCAGATAACTTGAAGGTTGACCACCTGTCAGGCTCTTCTCAGTGCAGCTGGTGAGCAAACACGAAGTGTAAATGAAGTGCAGTGTCATGGGATGCTAACCGAAGCAGATTGGACATGTGTACACTCCTCAGCTTTAGTAACACATTTTGGTGCTACTTTCCTCACTATCCGGTGTTGAAACATTCCACCTCCCAGCAGTGAGGAACATATGCAGTTTCTAAATAAAGCTAATTCCCCAAAGTGGTCTCAATACTCACACTTTACATGGAAATGTGCGTCACTTTATTTTCATCGTGAATTAGGAAATGCTTGATGGGCCGTCAAACTCAGCACCCTAAGTAGAGTAACACTGGTGTAGGACAATTAATTCATTCTCTTTTTTTATGTGGTTTAATCTTTCTGCAATAAATATATGTAAATGACAGTCTTTAAGTATTGTGATTGAAGGCTCCCTTTTCAAAAGGATTTTAGTACCCACATTTAAAAAGAACAGCAATTGTTCGAATATTTCCTCTGTGTCTGACAACTTTAGGTATTACATGACGGGACAGGAGGATAGACAACAACACCAATCAATTATACTATAAATATATATATTTGAAATCTTCAGAAATGCCCACACAAATATTAAAATATGCCTGCTGTGCCACTGGATCCATGTTCCAAGAACATTATTGATTAAGAGGTTTTGTCAGTGCAGGCCTTCCTTTCTTTGCTCACCAGGGGATGTGTTTTTGTGGAGCCCCGTGCTGCTGGTCAGTTGAGTGGAACTAAAAAGGTAGTGGTGGGAAGATGATCTCCTATCAGCAATTCACAGATGGATATCTAGATTGATCATGAAAAACAGAGGAGCAATACAACACCTTTTTAGAAAAGGTAGGCTGACACAGATCACAGTCTTATTGACAACAACAGAACTATAGGCTGGTGGGCGGCTCTGAGGGTGGAGCGAATCTTCCACTCGCAGGAAGATCTTAGGTTGATCATGGCTCCTCCAGTCCTTGGGCAACATACTCCTCAAGGCTGTACCATCAGTGTGCGAATGAGCATTTAGATTAGATCCTGCTGGGCAGGTTGGGGCCTTGCATAGCAGCCTCTTCCATCGGTGTATGTGTTCGTGAATGGGTGAATTTCTACAAGTAGTGAAGGCGCTCTGAGTGGTCGGAAGACAAGAAGGGTGCTGTATGTCATGACCTAGTGCATTTGCCATCTTGTAGCATTTCATTGTATAGGACAAGACAAAATGTTGTATATTTAGTGATTGTATTTGTTGATAATTATATAATCAATGATATGATTTCTATATTAACATTTTACATTTTTTTCCCTTCATAACTTTCTTTTTCACTTGGTTTATTATCTTCTGCAGTGTTTAATTGTGGCTGCAGCACCAGGAGCATGCAAAGTCACCGAGCCTTGACAGAGCCTCAGCAGACGTCCTGTTTGAATAACAACATACTGTTTGCTACTGAGGAGCTCCCAGTTGCCTAGGCGATGCAGTAGATCCTGACAGACACTTGGATCTGATGCTGCGTGATGAAAGATTTGACGATTGAGTCTTTTTCTAGTTAACAGTCGGCAACTTTTTCTCCATATTCGAGAGGCTGAAAACAGCCTTTTCTGCGATTTTAGCTTTCAAATTACTTAAATGATTAATTGATTATCGAAATTTTCTGTCAATCAACATACCGATTAGTCGACTAATTGTGTTTCAGCTCTTCTCTTTTTAAAGTGAAATGAGCCCAGATTAAAATGCATAAAGTTATCAGCCTGAATGAGTATAAAAAGCATAATAATAAGCATACTAAAATGATAGACACAACTATCCAGCACTTCATTGAGTTGTATACTGAAAAAATATGTTCTAGATTTGGGACTTGATCGTTGGTCAACCGCACTGATCACACCACTGATCATTTCATCCAGGCGGCAAGACCCACATGTAGGCTGTAACATCAACGTTAGCTTGCTAACTGTTTGGTTACTGTGTGCTGAATGCTGTTTCACCTGTTCGCTTCCTTCCAAAGTCGTGATTAGCTTTTAGCTATCCTTTTAGCTACGTTGGGGTTGGGGAGCTCTGCATGCTTCACAGAGGGAGGTTGTCTTCTTCACCTCTTCAGCAACAAGCCAGCCTGTTTTCTGTTTTTCAATTCTAGAGGCGGCAACTTTCTTTGCCACCTTATTTGCTGGGGTTGGTGTTGCTGATGGCGCAGGTTTAGGCTTTCTTCGGTAACAGTCTGAGCTTTTTTTTAAATGATGGAACAGTCAATTGCAGCAGCAATTCTTGACTTTGGACCATGGTTCCTTTTTTCCATGCACGATGTCTGTATTTTGTGTATATTATCATAAGTGACATGAACTCTTCCCCTCAACATAAAACCTTTCCACTTGCACTTTCGGTTTGGGCATACGCTGTAGATTATTTGTCCACTTGTCCATTTTGTCCTCTGGATCTGAGTCTCGTGTTGCTTTACAAACTCACATATAAAAGGGCTGTTAGACTACCTATGGATTACTCATGGTAGTATCATAGTATAGTATAGGACTGTCGCAATACAAGCTGGCAGGCCACAACCGCTATGCTTATGTTTTTTCTTTTTTAAATTATTTTCAATGAGGCGACAGCCCTAATAGTATAATGTGACCATGTCTGTTTGTTTGTTTGTCCTCGGAGGACACTCAACCTTCATCAGGAAATATTGCAAGGCGATTGAAAGGTTTTGTGTAGATCACTGCTGTACTGACGGTTTTCCGACATATTCACTGTTTTTTGTTGGTATTTTATTATCTTTAGCATCATTATTTGCCGCTCAACACTGAACGTCGACAGCAAAATATGATGAACGAGTCATGACGTCAATCTTAAGCAGCAACTATCCTAATTTATGATTGACAAATCCTTTATTTAAATTTCTTTAGCACAAGATGTATGTCAGTTACCAAAATGAGGCTTAATTGGTGCTCCACAAATAGCCATTAATGCAAAGATGACATATTTGAACATAAAAACAGACTGATATCAATGGGGCGATGTGATCTGTAGTCATGTATTCAGCAGGAATGTGCTGAGAGCCTACTGAGAGTCTCTACAGGATAGGATGCTGGCTTTGATCCCAGCTCTCGACCTTTTCCAGAGGAAGTAGTCCAGAATGAGCCTCTTCATGTTCCTGGCCCTTCTTCTCCCTGGAGCTGGCTGGGGCTCAGTTATTCCATCTGGACTTGTTTATCTTTGCTCTCTACGTCTCTCTTCACTCTGTAACCTGTGCTACCTAAAATGCACCACTCCAAATGTGTGGCTCACAGTAGTCCCCAACAAAGCACTATTTACTTCAGTGTCAATCTTTTTTTTATTAGTGTAGCCTTTAAAAGATTTAAAAAAAATTAAACTATATATTTGTTTTTATCTTATATCTGTTTTTAAAGATTTACATCTTAAGTAGAGACACATGGGCTTGTGGTTGAGAGCCACAGACAAGGCTGGGAAGCCGGAAAGTCATTTGTTTTTTCATACTGATTTCATCACATTGGATTACAGTAGATATCCTGAACCTCATGACTGTAATACGATAATTGTTGTCATCCTCGGTTAATGTTAATGAAACCTCATATTGGGTGTTGCATATTGTTCGCTGTGCCTTCTGAAGAGCAAAAGAAAATCCTGCCGGCGGGAGCTGGAGGACATCTTTGTAGAGTAGCAACAGGCCATCGTTTATGATTAAATCTATACATTAATACAGGTTGATGTATCGTTACACCCCTGATTAGCACTGTAAGTGGACATTGCTATTCTATGTAGTTATGTAAGAAGTATTTTGGTACACTGTACATCTTCTAATCTAATTTTCAGCCAGGTTCCGTTATGAGGAACAAGTGTATGCGTGCACCACTGCATGGTTGCTTGTACTTGTATGAAAGAGAGGAGTTTGTGTGTGTGTGTGTGTGTGTGTGTGTGTGTGTGTGTGTGTGTGTGTGTGTGTGTGTGTGTGTGTGTGTGTATTGACGTGCACTATTTTATATAATGTAGTGTTCCAACTTTAAGGGGCACCCTTTACTCAAATTGAGTTTCTCAAAATGTTTGCCCGAGTCCCTCCATTTTACGAAAATGCTCAATAATGTTCCGATTTTTTAAATGCCACCGGTAATGAAATTGCTTTTAAGAAAACATTATAAGGTAATACTTTGGATAAATCTTCACAATGAAAAGGCTGAATTTGATATTGACATTTATTTACTAAAGCAATTGCTCAATGCTGAAATCAAGTTATTCTCCTGTACAATTAAAAAAATAATGATAATAATAAACTTTATTTATGTAGCACAAGAAATGCAGCACAAAGTGCTTTATAATAAAATAAAATAAAAAATAGAATGAACAATGAACATAATGCAATTGTTTTCCTTGATTGAGTGAAAATAAGAGTTATTTCCTCCTTCCCTTTTAATTTGTCAGTTTGTCGTTCACCTTAATGAACTATCATCAGTCATCAGGCTGTCTACACACACAGTATTATACTGAGCTGCACTTGACTCTGTGGTGATGCATTATCACACACATTTTGATGCCCGTTGCACGTGGACCTTGCAAACAGAAGAATCACCTTGATAACCACACCCAGCTCACTGCTGGCCACACCCCTCACTCACTCATTTGAAATGGTTTAAAGGGCCAGTGTGTAGGATTTGGCAGCATCTAGCAGTGAGGTTGCAGATAGCGATCAAGTGAAACTTCTCCAGTGTGCCAAGCATGTAGAACTATGGTGGCCGACGTGAAAACATGAACGGCCCTAAAGCCAGTGTTGTATTTGTCTGGGCTAATGTAGAAAGATAACAAAGAAACATATTAAGAGGTCCCGCTCCTGTAGATATAAACAGCTCATTCTAAGGTAACGAAGACACAATCCTTATTTTCAGGTGATTATGCGCGAAAGAAAACCTGCTTATTGATATTATATTCCAATTCTGCCAATACATCCCCCTAAATGCTACATGCATACTGGTCTTGTGACTTGTCGCAGGTAATCTACAAGGAAAGAGGCAATTAATGTAAAGAAGGTGCATTGTGCAGACTTAATCTTCCACATTTTTTGTCATGTCTCTATCTGTACCGTTTGGTGGAACACTTTTTGGGTATGTCATTTGGTATTACATCTAATTAACCCCCAAATTTTCTTTCTCCTGTGAAAGCGGAGGTCGCTGTCACCGCCTTCACTGCGTCACCACAAAGCAGCCGAAGAGTCATTCATTAGGGAAGCTTAACTGCTAAAATCACACACACACACTTCAGAAGAAGATCTCTTCTTTATTAAAAACACAGCCTTGGGAGAGAAGCTATTAGTAGGAGCAATTGCTGGCTTAAGAAGAGAGACGTGTGGCGCTCAAATTAAATTGTATTTTGTAGTTCAGTCTTTGGTTGAGCATGTATAGTATGATGCAGTTACACCTCCAGATTCTGGAGTTTATTGGATAAAGCAGTATGCTTTTCAGGAAACCAACGCATGTTTGTCTGTGTGAGTGTGTGTCAGCTAAAACAGTACTGCTTTTGTGTGTTTTGATCTGGTGGTGGTGGTGGGAGGAGGAAGGGAATATGACTCAGTTGAATAAATAGTTCAACATATCCTGGTATTAGTCACATTAAGAAAAGATCCAGGATTCAGCTCCTCGTCTTTTCTCCCCATTGACTCATAATAGCAACAGTTTAATTGACTTTGCCCACGCAGTCTACAGTTTTTTGTATTTAGAATGTTTTGATCCTACTCGGCCAAACCTCTCATTCAGTCACATAATGGTGGACTGTGTTGGCAGATGAAGTGGACTGTTTCCAGAGTTAGAGTTTAAAAAAGCACTGGGGCCTCATATGCTCCAGTTGTGATGTTGTAAGGTGACTTGGAAAGATATTTCGATAATGGTCTAAAGTTTAATTTCTCCAAGTCAAACTCCCATAGGATGATTTGACATTTCAGTTTATGTCAGTTGGTTCGTATTAGTGTATTTGTCTACATCAGTGTGTGTGTTTGCTCTATGTTTGCGTGTGGGCACCATCTGCTGGTCGCATTTGGCATTTCATACAACAGCTGTGTTTCTGTTGGTGAGCTCATTGCAGTGACCCCTCCTGACCCCTCCCAAATAAATCTGTACTTTGGCAGTCGGCCCATCGGGCTCAAGAGCCCTTATATTTCACTACTTTAGTGCCTCATAAAAATGGATGCAGAATGACAAAGAGACATAATGACAAGATGAATGCTAAATGTTGGATAATTGTTTTCTGATTTGCCATGAAGATGTTAATGTTCTTTAGATACTTTACAGACACAATTAAAAGGCAGTAATTGTGCACTTTTGCAGTATAATCCAAGTCTCGTTTGTCCAGTTGTATGCTCAGTACTTCCCAAACGCAGGCTCAACCATGAGACAGTGTTTTGAATAATAAGGTTTTAGTGAAGATGCATGTGATTGAGAGTACGAATGGATAAACAAGACTTGGATTGTACTGCATGAGTTGTGTGAGATTTTGTATAGTTTTGCTGTTGTTAACCTAGACCCCATTTACTTCAATTCATCAAGGAATTAATCGTTTTTTGCATTCACCGTTCGCCATGGAGCCATTGTAGAAAAACTGACTTTTTTTCAAGAATTCAAGGAAACGCGGTTATTGATACACAAAAAGTATTCCTTTACGTATTAATCACATTACTCAGCCCCCCCCCCCACCATGGCACAACACTAGCAATAACACTGATTAAACCTATACGTAGTTAACAAGTGAGTTAACATCCGCTGTTCTTAACACTTCACATGTTGCTGTGGTTGAACAGACAAAAGGAAAAGGAACTACCCACAGAATCCCAGACTTATTCAACGTAAGATATTGTAGTCACACTGGTTTGATTGACAAATTGTCTCTGATAATTGCAGTGCAGAGATCGTACGTCTTAATAACAAAGAGGTTAAAAAAAAAGTAAAGTAGTTTAAACACTTTGAATAATGGATGAAGCAGTGATTGAGAATAAAAATCCAGTGTATGTTTCACAGTTCAATTGTGTTTTTCTGATGTGGGAGTTATACAACTGAGACAGAAATGTATTGATTTAACCAGCCCTGTTCTCAGATCATAATTAGAGTCAAAATATACCAGTATACGGATCATATTTGCTTTTGTCTGCTGCCATCTTGAGCAGATTAGTGATAAGCATCAAGACAAATACTCCTGTCACCCATATGCAGATGAACCCTGACACACAGCCAACCACTGACAACCGTTCTCATCTTTGAATCCCTAAAATTGAACATTGTGTGAAGTTGTGTAATGGATGAATTAAGTATGAGAAGAGTAGTAATGAACTGAACTGTTATGTGTGTAAAGTAGGGGCAACTTGTATTTACAGCATACTACTTATCAAGGGAAATGTTTAGGTACAAGCAGATTTAGGACTTTAGTTTGTGTATCTTGGCTGAATTCACACAGTTTTGTTTTGGGTAGAGGAGGTTTGGGCTGTCTGTGGGTCAAAGATGAAATTCTCTTTGACCTCTGTTTTTCCATCTCCCCTCAGCCCAGTTGGGAAAGTAGTATTCACTTAAGATACGACTAAATGTTTAAGTGACATTTCTGGGGTTCCTGTTATCTTTTATCTCAAGAGGGCTCTGTTTTTAGACAGAGAGGGGCCGTACTGACCAACAGAATGAAAACCTATCCAAGCTCCAGCCTCTCAGCGCAACACAGGTCTGGCTTGTGTTTAATGTTTGTGCACTGATGAGGAAGGAAACAAATGCAAACTTGTGTGTGTGCATGAAGGGAGTGGTGGACACAGCTAGTTCACCCGAGGTACGAGCCAACAACGCTATAATTCAGGCCTGGCCATATTTAGGCAGGACTCAGTGTTATGTAAACAGAGCTTACTGCTGAGGGGAGGGCTCACTCCTGCACTCGTGTCCATGTCCATCAACAGTGCTCTTACATAGCTCTGTTGTGAAAGATAAAGAAGATTCTTAAGATGCATAGTAAAAGTGGATTTGAAGAATTTAGAGACTCCCACAGGTGTTGCTGAGTATGTAGCGCATCATTGCAAGACGAGTTATTACATGAATTCTCTTGAAGAATACTGTTGTTTTGAGATGGACAACCTGGACTACCTGACAGAACTGCGAGGGTGGCACAAGAGATCAGCGTAAGAGACCAGGTTTCGTTAAAGCCTTATACAGCAGTATGAGTGAGGCCGTCTTGGAAAGCTCTGGGGAGACTGGTTCCTTCCCGCTCAGCAGCACTCAGCCCATCAAGCTGAAACCACAGTCAACGTCTGGATCACCCTGTGGATCCCCAAGGATGTCCCCCTGCAACTCTCCCCGAAACTCCCCCCGGCACTCTCCTTTGCTGTTCCGCAAGCACCTCATGAACCGCAGCATCGCCCTGCAGAGGCGCTTCACCTTGGCACACACACCCAGGTAGTATTAATAATCACATGGTTGTAAGTTGTAGTTGTACATGGATAAAATAGATACATTTTGAAGGCCATCATCTTCAGTGTTTTTGACACCTTTCTAAATTTGGATGACCTCAAGTTGTTTCAGGGGCTGGTAAAGGTGAAGGGGCGTTTTCACTTCCTCAAGATGTGTGTCATGGGTTTGCTGTGGCAAAAAAGGCCCATTGTCCGATGAGAAGGTAGCTGTGGGAAATCATGATTTTGTTGACGTCGGGACCGGTGTCATCTCAATGGACCCCGTTGTTCTTGCAATGAAAGAGAGTTACTCGTTTTGTGCCTAAGGTGTTCAGCAGGTCTAGCGTAGGTCAAATAGTGAGGAGAATAGATCCAATAGGAGGAGCTGGACTGCTTGTCTCTGACCTGAGGTTTCTGTTCAGCAGAGACAAAGCTGAATTCAGAGGGATTATTACCTCATCGCAGTAAACAAGGCTGCTGCTTAATGCTGCGCCATTTGTTCCTCGTGACTGAAAATAGAGAGCATGCGGCTCTTTTACGTCAGCAAAAATCAAGTTAATTTAATTTTGTAGCAACAATGTCTAAATTGGAATTGCATGTCTTAAATGTTTAAAAGACAATGGCAGATAGTTATTGTGGTGGGTGGAGATCATTAGTCATTTCAGAACAGAATGTTAAGTACAGATATCAGCAGGACTTTCTGAAGTCATTTTCTGATTTTTAAAATAGATACAAACTATATTAGTGCGAGAAAAGGCAGCGCTGGCGGGTAGTGACGTATGAAATTGATTTTCCAAGTACACAGCCATGACCTGTAGGTCATTTAAGAAAACTCCTCGAAAGGAAATTTACCCTGCTGTCTAAAGCCCTCATTTATCAGTCTGTAAACACACAGTAAAGAGTATTGTTAGGTCGTGAAAATACTTCTTGGAATGTTTCTACACTGTTTTATTTGTAGAAAATGATTTAATGAGCATCGACAACATTTTGGTCTTTTTTGTACAATCACGATGTTGCATGATGATCTGAGTAAATGTTGCTCTTGCAGACATCTGTTTCATCTTGAGAGGACTTTAATACTGAGAAATCACAGTAAAGTGCACCATACACACCTTTTCTTTCTCTCATTACTCCTCATTACTCCAGTTATTAGGTTATGTTCATCCTCACAGTAAAAAATAAAAAGAGGTGGTGATGGAGCTCAAAATTGAAACGACCAAAAATACAATTACACTCTTGTTAAAACTCTAGTTTACTAGGTAATATTTTTTGTATAAAAACAATACAAATTGACGAGTGCTATAAAGATAAAAGGTTAAATTCCCCACAAGGCTTTGGTAGATCAAGGCACTACTAAAGCTTTGGGATCTTAATGTGCTGTGACCTTCATATAAGAATTGTTTAGTTAGTAAGCTTTTATATCAGGCTCATAGATCTGTTTATTTATCCTTGTATTACTTCACTTTATTGCTGTTGTTGTTATTATAACATAATTCCCATAAATGCATCGACTACATGACAAACACGTTGTACCACATTTCTAAGATGATGTATTTCTATGCAGTATCCTCTTTCTAGTTTTTGGTGTAGCCTATTGCTCAGGGAAGTGGTTGTGGTGGTTTTGACTGTTGCCACGGAAGTGTCCCTCTCTATCCGAACCAAAAATTAAAGTGCCAGTAGTGAGAAACAAAAGCTCGGCCCTCAAAATGGCAACTCCTCTCTGGTGTAAGCAATGGGAAAATAAAATGGCTGGTAACACTTAGTACGTGGTTGTTTTAATCTAGAACTGGGGCCGTAGCCAAATCTATGGCTTGTATATCTACTGGTGTGCCATTTCACCACTCATGCTGCCCCTCCATGATTTAAAAGATACTGCAGGGATTCAAGATATTGTTTTTCTTGAGGTTTGAATATGCTTAGGGAAAATTATAAGAAAAGTCTAGAATGAAAACATCAATATTCCCTCCGGGGGGGGGGGGGTATGTGTTTGTATGGCAGGGGTGTTATCTCACCTCTGAGTCAATAGTCTATTGGCTGAAGCACCGTTCTGACATACAGTACTATCACATAATGTGTGAAAAGTTAATGAGGTTAGAGAAGTTGTGAAATTTGTCTTCTCACTCCTCTTTGACTGCCTTTCTCACTCAGGCAAACATAGCCCTGTGGATCCTAGGATCTTTACAAACTGTCTTGTGTGTGTGCAAACTATTTTATGTTATATTAGGATTGGTTGTTGTGCCGATATTATCGTCTTCAGTGTTCAGTTTTTCCTCCATTTCATTTCTAGCATTTAGACCGGAGCTAATGATTTGTCGATTAGCCTAATCAAACTGACTGACCGATACATTTGGCAACTAATGTATTTTATATGGTACTGATAAGTGGTTTATCATTTCAGTCATTCTTCATGCAAAAATAGTGTAAACATTCTCTGGTTCAAGTGGCTCAAGTGGGAGGATGTGTTGCTTGTAAACTGAATATCTTTGGGTTTTGGAGTGTTGGTCACACAAAAGAAGACATTTAAGGACCAAGATCATCTTGGGCTCAGAGAAGTGGTAATGGGCATTTTCCCTAGTTTTTGCCTTTTTATAGACGAAACGATGAATTAATGAATCAACAAAAAAAAAGCTGAATAATCTATAATGAAAATAATAGTTAGTTGCTGCTCTAATTTACACTAGTATGTGACACTAAAGCTTTCAATAAACTCTACTACATATAGTTTTTGTAATTGTGAGCTTGTGTTAGTTTGCCACCCTGCCCAGCACCAACTCTAACAATATCCCTCTGTAATTATGTAGCTGCAGGGCAGCAGGAGCAGGGTGTCGGGTCAGGTGGCCCGTTGATCTCACGTGTCAATGAAGGCTGAGCCAAGCCAGCTCTGCCAAACACAAAAACCCCCACCACCCACGCAGTAGAGTATCTCCCTTTGACAAGTTGGGACCCGCCAAAAAGTTCCTCTGTAACTGTCTCAATATAGTAGTATGTTCAGTCTCTCAAAGCTCAGAAAGGGTCAACACGCAATGTTTCGTCTTTGTCTTAGATATCTGGAAATGTTACTGAAAAGAAGATCAGCCTTTAACTTGATCCAACACTTTTAGGTTGAGCTCTTGTATATTTGTCTCGGCATTGGACATCCTGTGGAAAACAGACTCTTCAACAGCTCCTGAGGACTTGGTGGGCTGTCCTAAGCTCCCACAGCGACCCCAGGGGACTCTGCATGCTCTCACACTGCTGGAGGAAGAGGTCAACCCTCGCTGACGCTATGCCGTAACATTGCTCTCATGCAACAACTCAACCACCCCCCTTTCCCTGCAAACAGAGTGACTGACTGGCAGAAGACGAGTAACGAAGCTACTTTGAAAGTTTTAAAACGTTCTCTCCAGATCTCCTGTACAATGTGGATCTGTGCTACGGAAGAGTCCCTTTTAGGAATGTAGTCAATGTCACGTCTTGGATTACTTTGAGTGGTTACGACAACAACAAATCAGTAAGAGAGGACAGACAACTGTGGAAAGCTGTTCAATGCAGCTGAGTCTTCAGTTACAACAGCTCCCACTTCTTCCTTCTAGAGAGACTAATTGAATATCATACTCCAGTCAGCCTTGTTTTTCCTGGGGCTTTGCAATGTTCCTGAACGATTTTTCATTCATTCAAGCACTGAGGATTAATCAGATCTGTCCTCCATCTGACTGTGTCAGTTTTGTTTTGTTTTCTCGCCTGGAAAGTTCCTGTGTTATGGTTTATCGCAATACAAACCTCACAGAGCCGATCCAGAACAACCTGGTGGATCATGGCAGAAAAATAACGGACTGAGTTGTTAAGTTCAAGAATCCAGAGGAGGCTCGGTTCAAATGTTCAGCTTATGTTAGTCTCTCGTAGGAGTCAGGCGTTCAAAGAGACAATGAGCAAAGACTTCCGATTGGCAAGGAAAGGGGCGCCGACTGGTTTCGGACACGGTCGGAGACACTCGTGCCTGGGGTATGTTCCTAATCTATGCATCCTGCATCTTTTCAGCGCTCATACTCATGAGAGGGAGTGCTCATACACGTTGCACGCAGGGCTCACAGACCTAGAATGATCGCTTCACTGTCTGGGCAACAGCAATAGACAAGGTCATGTTTAAAATAGAACACTATACATTTAGTGATTTTACTGTTATTGTTGAAAATACATACAGGGTTTTATAAGTGGTTACTGTTATGGTCTAATTTGAATCTTGACAGGCAGAACGGGCATATATTTGTTCATGGAATGACACAAGCTTAGACTGTTCTTAACATCATGTGAGTTGAGAAAAGGTGGAAGAGTGATGACCGTCTAATCATCTTCCTAGTAATGAAAATAAATTGAACAGACTGTAATTCCCCTAATAATGTGATGTTAAGAAAAAGGAGTTTGGTGTCTTAAAAAAACCATCAACTGCAACTATCATTAAAGGAGGCACTTTGGCTGATACAAAGCATTCATGTCGGTTTGGTTTTCAGGTTGGTTTTTATTTTGATTAAGTCGGATGTAGGATGAATTTCCCAGTTGTAATTACAACTAGGATGTTGACGTTGCTAGTCGAAAAATGATATTTAGTTGGTTAGTGGGAATTTGGTTTATCAATGTGTAAAAGGAGCAAGATCGCAAGATTGCGAGCCATTCGATGGCCTCTCAACGGCTATCATCATGTCGACGGCGAGCAGGCGGTTCATGACTAACAGTGCGAACTACGGAGAAGGTGCTGACTGAGCTAACAGTGTTAACCTGAGGGGGAACCGGAGGTTGGGTGCTACACTTTCGTGACAATGCTGTCGGTTGGGGATGGCACTATCAGCAGAGCGACGGCTGTGAGCTAACCTGTGGGGCATGCTCATATGCACTAAAAGCATGCACAGTCGTTCCGGTTATGTCAACAAAGGATGGAGAAGTTTGCATAACAGCACACGCAGAGGGAGAGTGACTTCATTCTCTGCTCAGGTAGACATGACTCCACTATATCTTTACATAGCAAATTGTTATTTGATGCTAGAGTTATGTTTAAAATGTTAAATACAGCTCCTTTAATGAACTGGAACACATTCATCAGATTGATGAAACCTAAAAGAAGAAGAATTGATTCGGAAATGTTCCCCACAGGAACTTTCACAATGATTATTTTATAGACGATGCTAATGGAAGTCTGCACAGTAGAAAGGGTTGAATGGGCTCATATAGTGGGATGTGTGTCACCCAACACCCTGACTTTTGAGGCCATTGTGTTACTTGGTGGTTCTTGAGATGCAATGTTTTAATATTTGCTGGCATTTTACCCAACGGCTTTTGAGAGGAAGCAAGTTCTGTTTGTGGCAGGTTTCATTCAACAGACTTCCTGTTTTTGCTGAAAGTCTCCCAGAGACATTTCTGCACACTGACCCTGAGACAAACGCTCTGCTAAGTGAACACAAAGCACTGAAGGGAGATGTTCAATTTCTATTTTTAATTATATTTATAATAAGTGCAAGTGGCTCAATATGTGAATAGTAATTGTCTCTGACACCATGTTTATATATATGTGTGTGTGTGTGTGTGTGTTGTGCCTGAGACATTGTTGTCAGTCTGTGAGCAGAGAGAGGGTGCTGGTGGATAGATAGCCCCACCTGTTGTTGCTGATGTGCAATGAAGGACTGACTCATGTTACATTACTGAGAAACACACTCTGCCTTCTGTGTTTGCGTGTGTGTGTGTGTGTGTGTGTGTGTCAAGATATAAGCACTCATTGCATGCATGTGTTTTGTGTGTGTCCTCGCTTGCTTGTTCCTGTTTTCAGTCCTGCTAAGCATCAAACTGGGCTGGGATTGGTGGGCACCGCCCAGCAGTCTCCAGTCAGTGGTTAACTGAGCCTCCCATACCACATTCCAGCATGACCACACGCACATGCCACGCCTTCCCTGCCATCACCCACAGCAAGAACCACACAGTAAAAGAAGAGGGAAACTTGCAATTGTACAATCGAATATTCTGCCTGACAAAGGCAATACACAGTGTTTATGTTTTAAAGAGTCAAATCTTGGAGCATTTTTATTGTTATTTTCACCGGCTCTTTATTGTGATTGTTGTTATTTGTTTTTGCTGTATCCAGGAATGTTGGCTTTTCCCATTTAAACTCAAACCTACCAGCTAAGAGGATGATAAAAACGATGCAGTTCTCAAACATTTATCAATGCAGTGAGTTTTTACCATTACCATGTAACAATTCCCTCAAATGACAAAGAAATGTCAGAGTTGATTTCAAAGAGGACAACGTTTGTTTCATGAGCATGAGTCATTTTGTGAAATGACTCATGTGAAATGACTCATGCTAACGCACGGCAGAAACTGTAAACATAAAATCTCCCGATCGTGTAGATTAAAGCTGCAGTTTAAAGAGGAAGGGTAGAGTCCCCAATGCTGTGATATAGTTTTTTTCCATTGTATACACTCACAAAAATGTAAGTATACACATATTTCTGAAAAACAGCACGTTAGTATGGATAGATTATACAGTTCACGAATTGTACATGTTTGAATAGACCCAGAAGTAAACATAATATTGGTATTAACACATTGTTATGTGTAGAGTAGAGCAAAGCTGCCACCCTGTGGCTAAAAAGTGGTATTAACCGTTGAGAGGAAATAATATTTAAATACAATAAATACTTAGTACCCAGTTTATTATGTACACTCATTTAAAACACATGCAGTCTGATACAGCACCCCTGCAATAAATTCTATCTTTATGAGGTTTAGGCCTACACTGTTTTTGTTCAAACTGTTTTAGAGAGGCGATGATTGGACTTTATGGTTATCTTTGAGTCCGCTATTAAATTGTCATGTGTAATTCTGAGAGGTGTTTCTTCTGTTTTGTCCACTTCATTTTTATCAATGAAGTTTGGGCTGCTGTGTTTGATTGCATTAGTTTTAGCGGTACTCATTCTTTCACCATCACATATTTACCTGCTCTACATCCCAAGGAAGGAGAACCCAGTGTGCTTTGGTGCAAGTGGAGGATGTGTTGTGTACAATGGAGTTGGGACCCAAAAGCAGAGCTTTGCAGAAATGTGTGTTGAAAGTTGATCCGGGGATCGCAGTGGAGCGGGGCAGGCCGCAGGAGCTGAGCTGTCGGGCTGGGAAGCAGACTGGCGCTGATTGAGGCAGGCGGAGAATGGATCGAAGGCACCGGAAAACACAAGATTATACAGAGTTCAGGCAAACACGAGGATTTAAGTGACTGAAACTAGAAACTGCCCATAGTGTTAGTTCCATGTTGGCAAACTGAACGATCTGGCAAAGACTGGCTTAACAGACCCCCAAAATAAAATCCCCAAGCCTGGAATAGTTCCTCAGCCCCACCAGCCTGGCAGCACATAACACGTGAATGTGACATGTGTTTCTCATTTCTCATGTACACACACACACACAGCCACAGCCACCCGTCCCAAAATCCATATTGATTGTTCCACCACAGAATTGCTGTTAGTATTTTCTGGTCAAGTTGCCAAATTAGGTGTTGTGTTTTAGCAGCAGTGGAATAAACAGTTGAGAGAAGTTTTGAGTCAGCTTTGCTCTTGAAGTTGAGATGTGTAAGATGTTTTTGGGGGTTTTAATGCTGGACAGGGTGCGGTCTGTTGGACGGAGGGTTGAAAGATTTCCTCTTTCACACTATCTCACCTCTGACTTTTTCAATATCATCTTATCAGTGATGAAAAGGAAACATGAAGAGAAGTAGAAGTCCTAATTGCTGTAGTCATATCGACCCCCTTGCCTTGCCTTCTTTCCTTGCCTTTTTGTTGTTGTGCTTAGTGTGTCTGTATCTGTGTGTTTCCCTCCTGTGTGTAAATGTACAGCAGTTTCTAGGCAAAGCGGGACCCCTGCTGGATAGTCAGTCCATCTTCAGCCGACTAAATCAGCACTCTGACTTTCCTCACATTGGCTAAATATCAACATTCTCTGATGTCCTAGATAGCTCAGTGCATATAAAAGCCAAACAACCAAATGCAGAGACACTAAACTCTTAAATAACACATTCTGGTCAACTGTAACTGCAGGTTAAAAAAACAGACACTGTGATCCTGTTTCTTTACTCTCTGTGGCATGAAGGTGGATTTTCATTCTGACTGAACAGCTCTCTGATAATCTCCTGTTCAGTTGAAGGGATGTTAACCATTGAAATCAGCAGCAATAACAAATAACAAATGTGCCAGTTGAACGACTTCTCCACTAGGTGGTGCAAGTCTTTCTCGGCTCTGACGTCACAAATTTAGTGTGGTAAAGACAACACATACATTTGTAAACAACGTTTTGATAGTCTGACAGAGACCACAGTCTTGCAGAAGAATGTATAAACATATCCAACTATACTGTGAGCTTCCTCTTCATCTGTTATTGCTTTTGAGGCCCAGAGTCTGAAGCCCTATTGCTTATGCATGTGTGTAAATAAGCTTCGGACTGTAAAATAGTGAACATGTATTAAATGAATTAATGAAGAGTTTCCTGCCAGTTTCTCTGTAGCTGTGAATTTCCATCATCTCATCAGCAGACTGACTAATATCGGATGATTTGATAAAAGATCAATATAAGTTTGATACTGTGTATCACTATGAACTTGGTACAGACGCACACAAACAGTTAGCTGTTCACTTTTTCACACTCCTGCACACACATGCATTACACTCCCAACTGGTAGCTTATTCTCATTACCAGACGTTGTGTTGTCTTTAGAGCCAGCAGCCAGCTGGACCGTAGAAGTCATATGGCAGGTGGATCTGGTTACACAGGGGCCTCCCACACGTCTCATTCTCAGCAAACCTCCACCCCGGCATCTGTTTTGAGGTCCAACATGTTTCACAAGCACATTGCACCAAGAGGGAGGAGATCATGTTGGGAGGGGTACAGCTAGGGTTTCAGTTTAGTGTAACTAAGACAAAAATCAAAACATGGTAAACAGCTCAATGTGATATTGGAAATCATTGTATAAAAAAACGTATGACAAATGTAATACTTCTTCCTTCCATTGCTTTTGGTGTAAAGTATTGGTCACAAAGAAAAAGTTGTTTTTGGTTGTAAGTCCTCGCGTATACATCTGTCCGTCTGTGTTCAGTCCTGTGAATGATCTAGCTGTTATTCAATTGCACGAGTTTAAAATCAAGTCGGTGCTGGTTTGCACAAGCATCGGATCTAGGAAGATTTACAAGAAGCAATTTTGAAAGTGAGACCAGTGCAAGGGCTTGCATATGTTGTCAAGGCAGTAACTCCTGGTAAGGGTCTCCCCAAGGCAAAATGGTTCCATGCAGGGTACTCTAAGAGCAACAGTGCATTGCCAAACAGGTGTTGAACTGTGACTGACAGCATGTCCAGGGACAGTTAACACTTGACTGTGAAGTGGTTCAGATACAGGTCAGCACCTATGAGGCCAATCAAATTAGGAATTTCCCCTTTTGGGTTGGGAGCAAGTTCCCCAAGTTAGGAGATAAGTTAATTGACTCAGGAACTTGTTTTTGAACGGATTGGTGCGGCATTCACAGTGATGTGGACATTATAGGGCTTTCCCGGATATGGTGCGCACGCGCCTCTGTCTGCGCTCAGCGTCTCCTCTTCTCGTCCCTCTGTGTGTGCGAGTATAGACGTATACCTCAAAGTCACGTTTGCGGGCCCTCTCCACTAAACGCCAGTGTTTTGAGGCTTCTGTCTCTGGGTTTTACGCACCGCCTGTTTGGCAGTGCCCGCTGCAAGCCCGTGCGTAATGCAGCCTGCGGAAGCTTCCGTTCAGCCCTCTCGGCCTGAGTCCCGCACGGGTTGGGCCCCGACACGTGCAACAGCGACGAGGGGTCTGACTTGGCTAGTCTCCATGAAATGACTCGGGAAGGACTCGGCATTCTCCGTTCTAGACTGACATGGACGGCATAGCGCTGCAGCACATGTCTTTTAGTTTCAGTTCAGTGACTTTCAGTTAATTTGTATTCTTCTAAAGTGTTGTTGTTTGTATCTTTATTTGAAGTTGAATAAGAATAATGTTCCATACGGTTTGATATGTTTAATGCATGTTTGTAACCCTGATTGGTTAAGAAAAAATCAAATTTGAAAACCGAATACTTACCTAATTTATACTAATTTATACCTAATAATATTTGGGTCCAGCCCTACATTATACCAGACTGTTGTGATTAACAGCGAAATGTGGTTTGCTGATTTGTGAATTGTGGGTCTGCTTCAGGAGATGGATTTATGCCGGAGTTGCCGGTCTATATTTAGAACAGTCAAGGTAAGTTATTGCATCTTAATGTTTAAACTTGAATATGCCGAGTAGGAAATGCTTGACATTTTAAAGCCCCCCGTACTCCACCTTCTCGTTCATGGGCCTGCCAGCACGTCCAGGCCGTTTGCCCTGTTTCTTAAAAGACAAATATTTGTCAATGATGTCGACAGCAGCGAGATGGTTGCTTGGTAAGATCATCCGGTCCAGTAAAGTCCATCACTCCCTGACTGGTGAAACTGACTGGTGCTCCTCTACTGAAGCACACTGCAGGTTCCAAGTTGTCCTGTGAATTATACAATCAAACCTGCTGCTGTAAATGTACTGTACTTATGGTGCAGTTCTAAGGACATCAGTGAGAACATATAAACAGCATATAAAGCCTTGGAAATGCATGAATGAATTTTTAATATTATTGATGTAAAGCTGGGGGAATATTAGAGGGTTGACATGTGTTCAAGGATTTGGGAAATTGGGAAATTGATTTATTGTGTTGATTATGTTCAGGCTGTTAAAAGCGTGCGTGTGTGAGTGTTTGCTGAGCCTGTTAACGGTTAAATAATCTGCAGGAGGCTGCCACAGACACACACACTGTACAAATCACGTTATATACGACCAGAGACCCCCCCTCTATCTCTCAGTCACACATACTACACATACACTCACTCATAGTTCATGTCTGTTTTAAGAGGTCCATGTAGAGAGAGAGAGAGAGAGAGAGAGAGAGAGAGAGAGAGAGAGAGAGATTTGGATTTGAAACCACGAGTTCAGGCTCCCAGTGTTCAGCACCACTCCAAACCGCATGAAACAGCAGCGCTGAGGAAATGACTCTTTAAAACCCACTCTGCTTTGATCCCCCTTCCTTCTTTTTACGCTCGAGTTGTTTCTGGACTGGAGGCATGCCGCTGAAACGCACGGAGGAGGGCTTTCCTCCGTCTGTCCGCGCCTCAATGGAAACCTGGCGCGGTGTGGAGGGAGAGGAGAGAGCGCACGAGAGCCGAGAAGTAGAGGAGCGCCCGGAGGAGGAAGAAGAGGAGAATTAGTGGAGAACAAAGTCGAAGGGAGACAAAAACAGCCACAAACATGAGTTTACCGACTAACTGTATGTATCCGGTCCAGGATCGCTATCTCAAAGTGAGGAATGGGAATATCTGCGGCTCGCCGTGCGCTGTCAACCGGCCCATCGACATTGTGCAGAAACGCAGGCGGTAGGCCAGATATGGTTTTGATCCAGATGTTTTAGTTGCACAACTCTTAACACACAGCTGCCTATTCTTTTTCAAAACAGTTTAATAATTAATTTGCTGACAAACACTTCAATAAGCTATGATAATATCACTATGACGTTACTGTAGTATGTATCCAGATTTTCTTATTCAAAAGACATGTCTGACTTCTACAGTTTAATTACACTGTAATATTCTTGCAGTGACCCTTGAATAATTGCTGGAATATCGGCCTCTGAAAAAATATTGTTGTAATATTTATAATGTGAATAATGTTTCAGTGTTACTCGGCATATAACATTTATAGTGACTTTACATTTGTATCCTTTCATGATATCCCTATCATTCATTCATACTTGACTCACAGTACATGGAGTCAGTGCTACTCAGAGTTTAAAGTGACCTCAGCTTACTTTATGGTATTTGATGATATTTTCATTTAATCTTCTGAATTATCTCTACAGTCATCCTTTGTCTGTGCCACTCCTATTTGATATGTTTTACCTTATGGTAGTAACATTTCATGAGATAATTTCTTCACAAGCATGTGGAATTAATTGCACGACTAACTCTTGAGTGATTTTGCTCTCTTTCATCCAGATTGATTTATGTTGTGAGTTTAGAGAGAAGATTAACTCTCTTTTCCTTTATTGTCAAAATTACAATCAGGTGTAAGAAGGTTAAGGGTCAGAGTCTTCAACTTGCAGGTGACAGATTGAACAAAATGTGTACTTTTTACTTCTCAGAACTAAATCAGTTTTATCCAGGGTGTCAAAATAACAGAGCAGAGCTTAGCTCAGTCTTAATACATGACCTGAGTTTGTTTTTTAAGTTCTTTATTAGTGTAATGGTCAGTCAGATGGACTGACGTGGATCTAAATAAGAGTCTCTTGAATCTGTCTGTGTGTGTGTGTGTGTGTGTGTGTGTGTGTGTGTGTGTGTGTGTGTGTGTGTGTGGTGAAGCTTGAAGTTTTGAAATTTGTTTATTTTTTATCATCAATTACTGCATAATTTGTAGCAAAATGCATTGGACTATTTATTCACTTATTACCACTGAAACAAATGCACCTGAAATCAAATACAGTATCTGCCTGTTTGTCACACAAACACATTTCTCCAAAGAAGTATCACACATTACACACAGTAAACTCACAAAGAAACCTAAACTGGCCTATAAAACTGAATGTAAAATTAAAGTTGTAGACGTTAGAATTTTAATGCTGCTTTGTCAATTAAAAAACGTTCAGTTTTGCCTGGAAGAATTTTAGCATTTTAATTTTTATTTTTTAAAGCATATGATGACATACCAGAACTAATATTTTACCCAGCGCTCATGCACTACTACACATAACACAACACACACACTTCATTAGTATAGTGGTTGTAGAGAATACCTGAAAGTGGCTGCTGACTTAAAGGTCACTGAAGGAAATGTGACTAATTTTGCAGCCGGCCTTTCAGAAAGTTATGACCACATCAGCCTTGTTGGGCGGGGAGGGGGATCAAAGCGTCTTTATAACGTCAACCCACTAATAAAAAACCTTCAAAGAGAGATTGCTAATGAACGCAGAGTCTGACGTATTTGTAAGCCTGATGGATAAACCGCATGCGTGTAATAACACAGTCAAAAAGCAGCGTTGAAAAGAAGAGAGCGCTTTAATATTGTCCAAATCCCTTTAACCCTGTAGTTTCCATTAAGCAGAAACATGCTGCTTTCATTCAGCCATTGATTTACCACATAAAGTCAAAGGTTTTATAGCTAGTTTTGACAAACAGAGATTCATGTCTGTCAGTGAAGGTATTTAGCATCTACTTTTAGGGTTATGATGACATAGGAGTTTGCTGTGTATGAAATAGCATCAGTGAGGTTTCAGTCACCACACTTACTGTCTGAAATAGTTATGTTTTCTCAGTTTACTCAGTTAGTTACAATGCCATACTGCGTCTTGTGTTTTCACTTCTGTCCTGTCTTGGCCCGTTCTATCACACCCTGTACTGTCTTGTTACATTCCCCCTCATGTAATGTCATATGTACCACATGAGTGTCATATAGTAAGTCTTTCTCCATCCTGACATATAACGTGAGGCAATACAAATTTGTCATCTTGGCGTCCTGTTTATACCGTGAACTGGGAGCAGGACTGTAGCGCATACAAAATGATTCAATTAAGTGATTAGTCAACAGAAAATTACTATTTTGATAATTTTATACACAATTTATAGTTAATTGGCAACAACAATAACAATTAAACAACAGGTTGATTATAGAAATACCAATAATCCTCACTTGTAGCTGTACAGAATTTAATATGATTTTTGTCATGTCATGAAGTATTCTGCTTTGTCATGTAATTTGCTGTGTTAAACAAACGCACACATTCTTATATTCTCACGTTATTAATATCGCTTTTACAATATAACAATACATGGCCGGTTTTATCCAAATTGATCATTTCTATCTTGTGCTGAGGCCTGTACTACAAAGCATGATTGGGGGTTGATGGCTAACTTCAGGTTTAGCCCTGAATTTGAAGTCATTTTGAAGTAACGTGTATGCTGCACGCGCTCCGGAGCGGGTGATGTTCGAGATAAGAGATCAACATGTATAAAAGGGACTACATAAGTTTGTGTTTTTTTTTAATACTGAAAATAACTCGTCAATCATTATCTGTGTTTCTGAATCAAAAATACGTTTCATAAATATGTTTCTTAACAGCCTCTTATGTTTGCAGAGATGCACAATGCCATGTGGTTAACGTTGTGAAACGGTTGGTTAGGTTCAGCCCACAAACCTACTTGGTTAAGAAAAAATAACATGTTTTTTGTTGAAATTAAGGTAACAACCTAACGTAATCACTGAAACAGCGTAGCTAGTGTCGATATTTAAAAACTGCCCTTAGCTGACTTTCTAACATAAGTGTAACAATGTAAGTAAGCAAGAAGTGTAAAATCAACATTTACTTTTGGCATCACATGGGACACAAACAGCCGTGGGTGAAAGTCCTGTGTTTGTTTGAGTTAGAATTTGAATGTCAACATCATAAATGAAGCTTCAAACTACTTTGTACAGCCCTACTTTTAAAACGTGAAAGTATGCGTACCTACGCCGATGTTTTTATATTTAGTTATTATTTGCTCCTAAGTCAATTGGAGCAAAAAGAATGAGGCAAAAGTTGTCATACACGCGAAAGAATACATCCAAGCAACACAGTAACGGAATACTTGCTTTTAGTCTTGATCATGTGTTCTGCGTAATGTTAAAGTTTGCTTTTTGTAAAATATGCTGCTCTGCTGACAGTAGACTTGTCCATTCTGCGATTGGTCATATGCTGCAAACATGGCCTCTCTCATATGAACACGCTCATAGTGTGGATTGTGAATCCTCGAGTCAGTGCCGACGGCAGACATAAATCCGTGGGCGGGCATTTTATTTCCGTGAGTGGGCCCAATCTAAACATAAGAGGACTGATTATACCATTAGATACACAACCTCCCTGTCTATGCGTAGCATATGCGTGACTGAATTTTAATTGATCTGGAAACGACATTGACAGTTATTACAGTCAGTGGAAATGCAGCCTAAGAAATGGAACACAGCTATTTTCTGGGGAACTACGAAGATGTGGATACGATTTTTGACTAGCCTGAACATGTCATAAACATTGGGGCTTAGCCGTCTGTAGGGGGTCCAAGGGGACAACGAGGATGCCCATGGGTTGGTAAAATTGATAACCTCCGCCGTGTGACCGCTTAGCGTGATTGCGGTTTTAGGGTTAGTGAAGCCGGATAACTAAATTATATCGTGCTTATGTTGAATTTGGTTCGTAGTACAGGCATCTGGTCATTACTGCTCTTTTCGTCTATAAACTTGTAACTTTAGTGATGATGATGATGATGATGACGCAGATGGTGATGATGAAGAATACCATCAGCCTCTGGCTTACTCGTCATGATCTACTTCCCATTAGGGACCAACGTTGACTCATACAGTGAGAAGGGGAGCTAACCGCTCATCCATCTTGTAGTAATAATGATCAGTCACCAAAGTTGCTCAGCACTTTAAGCCCCAAAATAACCCATACTTAATGATAGAGGTTTTTTATTCTATTTCTATTTTTTTTAAATCTTTTTATTTTTTAAACAATCACATAAATTGAAATATATATTTAATAAAATAAAATATTTATGTTTTTCCATTTGAGGGACACCTGTCTTCTGTTTTGATGCTGTTGATTTTGCGCTGATGAGTTTATCATCCACTATGTCCTGGTGATAGAATAAAGTTTTTCAGTGTGTTTGAAGTACTAGATTCATTTAATACAATAAATTAGAGCTCTGATGTGATATTTGTTTGAGGTGGTTGTAGACAGGATTGAGTTGCTGTGGTCAGAAGCATTTTGCACTTTGCATGTTGGTGACAGTCATGATGAAATGTCTTGTGTGTGTGCAGCCTTGTGCTCTTTGCTGCTTGTGAAACAACACACGGAACACGTCCCACTTCATAGTTCTTCCACAGAGCTTCGGTGAATCTTACCTGTTTGTGTTTTACTATTTATGGGAGTAAAGATCTGAGTGTTTGAATAAGTATAAACACCCGTTTTGCAGTTTCTTACTGTTTATTCAAGTAGTATGAGGTCAACCAATTTGTATTTTTAAGGTCATTAGGTCTTTTTTCAATAATTCTTTACATTTAAACTGCTGATAGCAGATATTTTGTGCTGATATTTATAGTGTTGTATTGAGTGCCTCAGATTATCTTTGCTCTCATTCTTAAGTTGTCACACTTGTTTCTTTCCTGTTGGTGTATCAACAAGGATATAATTGTATTTTTGTCAAGGTGGAAACTTATCTGAATCAGGTTTTTCTTAACTTTAGGAAAAGGAAGGCTCAGGAAACAGCTTTGCTAACCCTGATTGTCTGTTGGAGGTCTGAGATTTGGCCACAGTGAAATAAGTCCCTGCAGCTCTTTATCTAGTCGATTTGAGTAAAACTGATCTACTGACAAATCTAATGAAAAAATATCCAACTGTTGATTTTTAACCTACGTCAAAGCTTAACTAACCTAAACAAAGGTCTTTTTTCTGCAGCTGCTTCATAATATTTGCACAATAATGTGTCTTAACTGACCGGCTGTTACTTTGATGCAGCTGCAGTGTACTAGCACTGTAAACATGGTAGTTTTCATGAAAATATTTTCAGCTGTATAGCTGACAACTGCAGTCAGTTACTTTGTACTTTTTTCCCTGTGTAATGCATTTTGCTCATTCTTATAGACTTCGATATGCATGGAAACTCTTGTCGGGAAAATAACGTTCTCACAGCCTGAAACAACAAAAACTGTAAATCATTCTGATGAGATTAGTTTAGGGCTAGCAGATTTTTAAAAGCAGGATAACACCCCACAACTATTGACTCCCTAGTCTCCATGCAGGTACTGTCTAATTGTTTGAGCTGTCTGCATACGGCCTGTCCCTCCCAACAGTTCTGAAATGAGATCTGACCTTTGGTGGGGTCACAGCAGGTTGGCCAGCCCTCAGGGCCTCAGCTCATGTCAGCACACTGCGACATGACGCACAGCTCGCTCTACATGAGGTCAAAGGGCACAGCAAGCTGCCAGCGTGTTGCAACGTAATGTAAACGAAGAGTCACGTTAGCTCTGTCATTACGAGCTATGAGTACCAGCTGGCTGTATCAGTGGTCTCATTTTGCCCCTGCAGCTGGTAAGACTTATCTCGCCTTTACTGACAATGTGGATGGATTTCTCTCTCCACAGACTCCAGCACTATCTTTGTTTTTCTCCATACAGGTCACAGGCATCTCTTGACTTTTGTATCCTATATCTCAGTGATCTGCATCTGATGGGTTTGATTAAGGCGGTTGTGTCTCCTTACATTGAATTCTGCACAACTTCACTTATTCAGTA
The DNA here is from genome assembly GCF_004355925.1 of Anarrhichthys ocellatus. Lineage (NCBI taxonomy): Eukaryota > Metazoa > Chordata > Actinopteri > Perciformes > Anarhichadidae > Anarrhichthys > Anarrhichthys ocellatus. The sequence continues at coordinate 3,772,080 of NW_022280052.1, forward strand.
GGGTGACCAATCTCAAGAAATATACAGATTCTTCCAAAACAAGTATGCAATAGAATGGGTTATACTCTCCTACACTTTAAGTGGTTCCCCAAAGCACTTGGAGATGATTGTAAAGAAGAGGCTGAGGTCAAAACTCCAGGAATACCTGTAGTTTAAATAATAACTTTATCGTGAGTGATGTCACAATAAAGTTGTTGTTCATACTGCAGGAGTCGCTGGAGTTTTTCCTCTTTGATCGAGTATGATGGCAGGAAAAATTGAGACGATCGTGTTATCTAGGGCAGTTCATAAGGCTCGTAGGGTTCATAGGGCAGCCAGTGAATTAGTCGATTTGATGTCTGAAGTGAACTTTGCTGCTCACCTGCCAAAGGCTGGAAAGTTGTTTACCTTCCAAAATAATTATAGAGGAAAAATTCTCAAAAGATGTTCAAAGATGGTGCCTGTCTTCAGATGTAGATGACCTGCCCACCCACTGACTCCTCATCGATGAATTTTACCTCCTCCCAGTCGATGCTGTGACTGGTTTTGGTCTAATGTTCACGGACAGCTGCTGTTGTCTGTTTATGTCCATTCGGTCTCTAGTCAGGATCCTTGCCACTTCACAGATGTTCTGCAGCTGTTGCAAGTGATGTCATGATAATGTCATACATCCCTCCAGTTTCCGCTCCAGGGATTTGTTTTCTTTAGGGTTTAACAGCGGAGATCTCCAGATCTTTAGTGTGTGTATATACAGTATATATACATCTTTTTAGAAAGATCCATCACCTTCCATTTTGAATACTTAAAAGATACATATAGCCACTCATATGTTCAGCTAATAGTCTTCCACTTTTGTGAAAGGAATTTTTGACCCTGGTTGAGGGCTGAAAGGAAATATTGACGTGCCAGTGGCTGTTCACTGGACTTGATCCCAAATTGTTCACGCAATACACTGCTGACGTCTCAACCCGCTTAACCACAGGACGAGTCACTCCTCTGTTTCCCTTCAACAAACACGCCTCAACAGAGATCCCACTGCGTCCTCAAGCTCAGCCAGCTGGTTTCCCACTTGTATCGTCTTTTTGCGTGTTTCATAGCATCCTCCGTGTTGAAGATTCTTATTTGGTGGAAAAACAGAAGTGCAGCTCGCAGAGCGTTGGGTCAGGAATAATTGCAGGCCTGAGAGCTGGTCGATCGGCATTGCAGTGACAGTCATGAAACCACAACTGACGTCAGCAGACAAGTGTGACTGTGTGTGTGTGTGTGTGTGTGTGTGACTGTGTGTGTTCTTGTGTAGAATAGTGGACTGAGTGTTATGCTGACATCTCTGTGACTCCAGGAATGATGATCAACTCAGGGACAGGGACCGCCTCTGTGCCATTAATTTGTTGCAGGATTAGACAATAGTGTGTTTGATGGACTTTTACGCAGTGGTGTATAAAGTACCCAAAAGCCATACTTGAGTAAACGTAAAGATACCTTACTGGAAAATGACTCCAGTAAAAGTCACCTATTAGAATACTACTTGAGTAAAAGTCCTAAAGTATCTGATATTTATTGTACTTAAGTATCAAAAGTAATTTTCTGATATTAAATGTACTTAAGTATTGAAAGTAAAAGTACAAGTAAATGCTGTTAATAAAAAAAAGCAAAGGGTCAGAATTATGAGAATTATGAAGTTTATTCTTTTAAGTGCTGTGGCACCATGACCAAGGACATGGAGCTGTGTTGAAAATAATTGGGTTGGCTGTGATCCATCCAGGAGCAACAATGTTCAACATAATATATTGTACATAAGTATACTTTTGCATCTACTATGAACTTATCATCATAATTCTCCGAAAAGCAATATGACACTATGAAGGAGTTGTAACAGTGTGTTTATAAGTATGCTCATTCCGACTAGAGGATGGAGAGGGCAAATGCATAATATTGTGTTCAGCAAAGAATATCCACTTGTGCATCAGGTCAGTGTTGTGAGAAAGGACACCTGCCTTGTAAACTCCTATGGGCCTGATTTGAACACAATAGGCAAAGGTTTTGCTCAAGCTGAATCTGCTACCATCATAACTCCATCTGATCATCCACTAAATGACTCAAATATCAAAACATGATCAATACTAAAGCAGCACCGAAAGTAACAACCCAGTCATTACTTGAACCTGAAAAATGTCCTGTTCATCTTCAAAAGACAATTCCAATACAATGTAGCTTCTTTACATTCTATTAGAATGTAAAGAAGCTACAGTGTATAGAATGATTCGATTGAAGTTATTCATTTTTTAAATGCTTTAGACGAGTCACTAATCACTTTAAAAGAGTGCTTATAGCTGATTTAACTTACAGACATGAGATTGATCTTCTCACGTCACTCTCTTTATACAATGATATAAATTCATCCCCGTTTTATTGATATCTTACCAAAAGTTGCTCCTCATTTTTCGTGCGTTTTTCCTGCAAAAGTCCAGCAACATGAGTCTGTTTTCACTTGTTACATGCATACTGTCTTTCCAAAATAAACTTCCATCTTCACAGGAAACAACTAAGGTTTAGGCGATGAAACTACTTAGTTAGGTTTAGGAAAAGATCGTGGTTTGCGTTAAAATATCTACTGAAGTGGCGTTGCTTAAGTACGGAAGTCACATCACAAATAAATCAACATTGGCTTCTCGTTTCACGCACGGCACAAACTGCGGCCTCCTGGAGGAAACACCAGTGTTTGTTTGACCCGTCCACCTCTCCTCATCCCACCCGTCCTGTGTGGAATTCTACTCATGTTATATCGTGCATATAGCATCCTGGGCATCACTGGGAATCAAAACACCGCGGCTTTGAGAGCACTTGTTTGCAATTGCGCATGAACGTGATTAACCAGTGATTTAACTTGTAAGCTAGGACCACTGATTCACCAAACCTGCTTGCTTGCAGTCTCTGTTCCACCACAGCCCCCGACGTTGGTCTCATGATTCATTTTGTTTCTAAAGATAGATTTGATTTTGTAGCGAGTAACGAAGGTTTCAGGGGAAATGTATCGGAGTAAAAGTATCAGTTTTCTTTGCAAAATGTAGTGAAGTAAAAGTCAACAGAAATATAAATAGTAAAGTAAAGTACAGATATCCAAAAAAACGACTTAAGTACAGTACACTATACACCACTGCTTTTACGTAATCCAAACGAGTGAGGAAATAAGGCATCCACATGCAGTCTGCTTCAGCGGCGTCTGTCTCAGGTGAACTTGGTCACCTACGTAGACTTCAGGGCTTTGCCTACACAGCAGGATGCCAGGGAGGGAAATGCCTGGGTGTTGGAGGAGACTTTCCACATTTTGTTATTATAGAGATTACAAAGACTGCAGTGATATGACAAGATGGCGTGTCTGTATGTGAGTGCTTCAAAGATGCTGTCATCAGTTTATGCTACATGATACATTAACTCAGGTCATGTTGCAGTATGTCTAACTCATGTGACGTTATTAATGCTTAAAATATAAATATTTTGTGAAAGATTAATTATATATCTTAAAGATAGGAATGCATCCTCTTCCAGTACCAATTCTGATATTTCAACTGTGCTGATACCAAGTAATGATCTGATACCAGTGCTGATATGTATGCCTCATTGGAATGCTTTGGGGTAATTTCAAAGCAACATGAAGCAGGGATTGCTATTTTGAATAAAATTTGTAATAACATTCAGAAACAAACTGTATTTTTTATGGGTCTGTAACATCCTGACCCCCTTTAAGGTCAGTGTCAGGGCTGATACCATTCCAGTATATATCACTAATAAAATGTACACACAATATACTCTTATTAAGTTATTTATTAAGTTATTTCTTAAGTATTTTCTTATTTCTTAAGTATTTTAATTTCCGTCCAATGTCTTTTATTCAATACTGTAACAATCTTTCACATCTTAATAATAATACTCAATAAGCTTTACGTTGTGTCAGCACCTAAAAACAATTAAGACAAAAACGGCACAGAAAGACTCGGAGCAAACAGACTACCCCGTCGTCTCCATCTTGTCATGCCCCGCTGATCAGCGATGTGATTGGCTGCTCCTGGTTTGCCCCTCGGCTAATTAGTGGAGGAAGTGGCACACTCCTGCCTCACCGCCGGGCTCAATCCCTGTATTCTGAAAGACGCCAATTAGTGCAGTATGAACATGATTAGAAGAACACTCGGCATGGCCTGTTGCTGGGCAAAGACAGACCGACAGTGTGTGTGTGTGTGTGTGTGTGTGTGTGTGTGTGTGTGTGTGTGTGTGTTCGTGCCCTGAACCAGCCTGTCCAGTTGCTCACCAATGTGATGTAAGGTTGTTTGATTTTCAGGTCGATTCTGGAGCCAAATCTAGATCTCTACTGCTGGGGCTGTAATCACACACTAACCAGTTTCTAATCATGTTAATGCTGATCAGCCACTGTATGGATTTCTCTCCGGCTGGACGGACAGAGCTAATCACTGCACATAGACTCCACGATCAATACCCGTCCGGAGAAGTGAATCAACCTTTGAGGCGCCCAGCACTCCAAAAGATTTAAGCACTTGAGCACTACCCCAGTCACATTCATATTTAAAGGGCCAGTCTGCTAGAATTCATCATTGTTTCTGTAAGTTTGTTCTTTAACCGCAGCACCACAGTTCAAACACCCAGGACGGCAAACAACTGCCTTGCAAAAGTATTTTTGACCAAACAACGAATCTCTGCCAGCTCTGGCCAACTCCCTAGGATTTGGATCAAGGCCTGCAATGTACAGCCTTCCACCATTTCTAAGAGTCCTTCCTCTGCCTGTAGGTCAAAGGTCACACGAAAAATAATAACGCAGCAGCTGGCTTGACTCGGTGCAACCTTCTCCTCCCCTTGGCTATATTTAGAGAGACATGAGTTGCTCTGAGATCAGATGTTGATGTTGGACACAGAGTGTTTGCTCTGTTTGGTCAGGTGGATGGAAAGAGCAACTGGCTCGTCATGGAGGTGTGGCACTCAATCCAATATGGTTGTATACAACAGTGGAAGTAGTTTTTTTAAAAAGAAGAGTAACATTTCATGATCTTTGCATGTTTGGAAACATTCACTTGTCTTCTCTCTGCAGTAGACTGATGTACAGTAAGACTCCAGTAATTCAACTCGTACAGGGTGATGAATCAAATGACCCAAGATAGGATATAGGACAAGTCCTGCACACTTTTTAGTGTATTTTGCTGAATTTCATTTTTTGTTGAAATTTGCTTCCATGAGGAGAGAACTGCAGTGAATGGATCCGTGAGCTTGCACATCTTGTCGCCATGTCTTTGATGCAATGTGGTAAAACAAACATCTTTTCTTCTGTTTCTTCTGTTTTCTCACTGGAAGTGAGCAGTGTGTGGCCTTACAATCATCTTGTGGATTTCTATCTGTTTCTGATCCTGTCAATAAAGTTAACTATAGCATCTTGAGGCCTTTGTGGTAACAGTGATATTTTCTGGATGTCTGTTGTGTCTTCAGTTTCTCTGAATGTTATTTGCTGTATTATTATGTCTAGCGATATTCACCGTGAAGCAGCTGGTTGCCTTGCTCAAGAGCACTTTTGCTGTTGCTGTTGACCTATGTAACAATCTGAAGAGCTTCCAGTAGTGTTATTAATGTGAGACGTGAAATAGTAACTGTAAAAAGTCGATTAATGTTAGTCATGGCAATGTCACCAATATAAAAAGTCTGGAAATGAGAGAGAGATGCAACAAAGATCCCTGGCTGCACTCGAACCAGAGACATGTAGGGCTCTGTGATAATTCAATATAATAATTCATCATCTTTCAGTGGAATCATATCATGATTAAATCATATATCAAGATATTGCAATAGACAATTACATTGTCTAAATTGATATTGACACGCACATACTATCTCAAATTTCCCCGAAAATCTGAAAGAAATCTGTTAAATCAAACTATTGCCTCACGTAAACCTACTCGGTGTTTAGCTGGAAATATTTTTTTTTAATTTTTCTCTTTAATTTAACTTGAAACTGTTTATTTTACACTAAAGTTATTAATTAAGGGAGAAAATACTGTCAAGTGTTTAATTCCCTCAGGAGTATACAACAATAGTCTAATACCATGTGGTTATTTCATATAGACTATTTATTGACCTACAAGAAAACCTCCTATATCGTGATATACAGTATATTGTTATCGAGACGACATATTGTGATAGAAGATATTGATCATATTGCTCAGCCTTACGTTCATGGTCTGTGTCTTAACTATTAACTAGTGATTTATCAAGATTCATTTCAGAATAAACATTTATTTCATCAGTAAAAGGTAGTTATGGGAAGTTGAAGAAAAGGGGGGAGATGCTGCTCCTTCAATAAAGAGGAGTGTTTGTGATTAACTCTGAAACGGATAGCTTGGACACTAGACTGTGGATTTAACCAAGTGGGATGATCTTGTTTTCTTGCTATAGTATGCACAGACTGGATCTGCATGAATAACTGTCCTGCTTGTTCTTCTCCAGTCCTGCTGCATGTCCTCCCTCTTTGTGTGCTGTCATGAGTATATAACCCCCCCAATCCCACACACACACACACACACACACACACAGTGGTGGTTTTAAATAGGAAAGATCTGTTTGGCAGGGGGCTGGATGAGAGGGAAGCAGGGTGTGTTTCTTCTGCTTTCAGATCAAATGTACAATAGGTTTGAGGTGTAAAGCAAACAAACCCCCTTTTACTCCCTGAACTCTCTGACTCCCACACTCACAGGCACACGCACACTCACAGGCATGCATGCAAATCACATAAAGTGTTCCCAGGTTCCTCACCTTTTGCCTCCTTCCTGGTGTGATGCTTTAACCATCTAAGCCAATTCCCATGCTACAAGGAAAGAAAACAGGAGGGAGCATGTGTGTGGGTTGACCTTTAACCCTGGATCTGTGTCATCCCCCCATCGGATAACATCTGGCCTCGATGCTAGTTTTCTGTTTCGCTCACATACAGAACAGAAAGTTTCTTAAATCCCTCGGCCCTGGTTCCCATGAGCACATCACAAACATGGTTGCACGGACGATAACTGGAACTGATTGTACTTTGCATTTCCTAAAGTTCTAAGTTGTTGTGCAGTCACAGAAGCTAGCCTTGAGAAAAGCCTTCATAAGGATGACATAAAGTCCGCCTTGGATTAAAAAAGTTGTCTCTGGGCATGGCCTAAAGTCAAAGTGACTGTTACTTAAATGCTCTGAGTGACATCAATGCAGTTCTTTGTTCAACAGCTTGATAGACATTTTTAGATTAGTATAGTGTCACGCTGTAACAGTTCACTGCAGTATGACTGTTAATCTCTTAAATTATTTTCATATCAAAGTGTAGATAAAACAGATTTGTCTGTCATCTCGGCACCAACTTTAAAACAGTAAGGTTGCAACTAATCATTTTTTCTATTAATCAGCTAATATTTTACTCCATACAATTTCAGAACATACGGAAAAATGCCCTTAACAATTTTCTGAAGTCCAAGGTGACTCTTGAAATAGCTTGTCTTGTCTGACCAACAGCCCAAAACCCAAAGATATTTAGTTTACCACCACATAAAGTAGAGTAAAGCAGCAAATCCTCACAACTGAGGAGGGCAAAGTAGTGAATGCGTGGCTCTTCTGCTTGACTTCAGAAGATCATTTCATGTTGATTGACATATTGCTTAATCAAGTAATTATTAGCATCACTCAGCTTTCAGCTAAGACGAATGAGCAAACACTTATCCTGCCTGATGATAAAATGGAAACTTTGTTGATTACCGCTTTTAAACTCTGCAATCTTTTTGGGTTGGTTTAAAAAAGATCCCTCCTCTTCAATATGTGGACGAGGTGCAAACTAAACTTCCTGGGAACAAAAGCAGAAGATCGGATGTGGGTGTAGAGGGGTGTGTGTTTGTGTGTGAGAAAAGTTTAGTAAAACATAGTTAAAGAGAGAAAAGGGAGCCTTCATTTACGTCAGAGAAATGGAAAACAATGCTGGAGGCAGGAGACAGAGCAAGGTCAACTTGTTATGTATGCTGCAACTGCACAAGACGCCAGGCTGCCTGCCTGCCTGCCTGTCGGTCTGTTTCAAGGAGGAATGCCTGTCTTAGCTATTTGCAGAAGTGGTGGTATAACAAGTAGTACGCATTGTAGAGGTGGTACTAGTATAAGGGCTCCGCTGTAAGTGTATTTTATACTCTCTGTAACAGCTTTACATTTTAAACTGTAAAGAAATGTTTTGCCCAACCTTTGTCCTTTCTAGCTGTTGGCTTGATATCCTTTATTTGTTCTACAGCTTACATTATTTTTCCTTCCTGCAGCAGGAACTTGTTATGCTCTCAAGGACCCATATCATTGTCATCCATTGTTGGTTTGATCTCAATATTATTTGTGATGGGAAGAAATAAATGTGCCGAGTACAATTGCTTTACTTTACAGAAAAATAATGGAATGCACGTTCCAACTGATTTTACATATTTATTGCCCCAGCTGGTTTTTAGCCCTATTGTCCTGCAGGAAAATGACCAACAAAATACCGTCAGGAATAATAAAAAGAAGAGCTCACATAAACACAATTAAGATGGAGCAGAATACCCAAGGTTTGAGCAGAGCCTTGTTTATGGGACCTTGCGGTACCATATTTTCCTCGGTAGTGGGAGCTGTCTCCCTTTCAGAGGTCTGTTGGCTTCTGCTACTTTTGAATGAGAATGAATGCCATTGACCAGCAGTGAGCTCAGAAGAACTGCAGCTGCTGCTGAGCTCAATGATGATTGTGAATCTGTGAAGCACCAAAAACATAAAAAATCACAGTAAGTCTACTGAAACACTCTAATGCAATATGTAACTATTCCAACTGCTTTTCTCACTGTCATCGGGGGCATTACTTCATCATAGTTTGTGTTAAGAAATCTGTTGTTGCAGTCATCTTCATATACATTCAATGTTGCATACGCTGCAAGTGATAGCGTAGTGATTTACTGTGCATGTGTGGAACACGTCCTCCAAGCAGACGTATAATCTGAACTACTACACGTTAGTGGTGTACGCAGTTGTTCGTGCATGCGTCTGTTTGGGAGTATAACCGAGGCTTTAAAGAGCAGGTCACATCCAATAAATGGGATTAATCCTCCAGTCAGTGTCATCCACCTCTGATATGATGATAGTCCTTTCCACCCCTATATACTCTTGACGCTGTAAAAACTACGGACATGACAGATCAACAAAAATGTAAACTGACTTTTACTGCATTAAAGACCATGAGACCGTCTGACCTTGCTCAATCTTAGTAGCAGCCATGTACACTGTCAAAGTGTCCTTGAGCAGTGATGCTTCAGCATCCTACCTGCTCACTCAGAGATGCAGCTGAGTAAAAGTTTAAAAGACAATATGGAGTATAAGAACAGAGAGATAGTATATGGTCTTGTATTTCTACTTGGAGTCATCTAGAAGCACTCAACCAATCAAAATGAAAAAGAAAATCCTTCATGTATGTATTCATGAGGAGGGGAGAAATCATCTGCACCCTGCCTGGGGGGGGGGGGGGGGGGTATCTACGTAAGCTCCGTCACAAGTCTCCCATTCCCCTCTTTCCTGGCAGGCAGATCTATTTATAGCTTCTGACGTCACTGGTCTGCTCTGATGGGGCCTCGTCACGGCCGACTACACTGAGGCCAGGGGGATGGTGAGGGTGTAAATAGGGTTGGGTGAGGTGTAGTGGAGTGGTGGGGGTGTTATTATTGAGGTAAGCCCTGCTGCAGCCCTCCCCCTCCTCTCTGCCATGTCCCACCAATCAGGTGTGAGATGCTGAGCCACATCACTGTGCTGGATACAGCCTTCTTGATCACCCCCACCTCGTCCTCCTCTGTGTCTCTCTGCTTCTGTGAATTATGTCTTTCATTCAGCATCGATTGCATAATAGCCATCTTTCATTTATCAGGCACTGCTATTGCTGGAGCGCTGGAGGCAGGCTGAGCTAAAAATAGAAAGGGAACCAACCTTCCAGTGCTCTCTTGGTGCTCTGTTTTCTATTGTTATCACCAAGGAAGGAGGAGGGGATTATAACAGATACCAATTGATTTAACTCACACAAAATATATAAAAATACCTTAAAATTACCCCTCAAGTATCCACATAATGGTGCTTTAAAATCCAATCACTATACATTCTTTTTATATAATCTAACATTGTTGAAAACGTATTGTTTGTTGTAGAACTCAGGTCAGAGAAGAAGTGAATAGTTGTAACTAAGTGGTCGCTCATTGCACTCTTTAAAAAAAAGAGTTTCAGACTTCGAGTCTGTGTGTCCTTGAGCCAGGCACAGCACCACTGAGCAAATGTAGACCACGGTGAGGCTGAAACAATTTTAGGTAAAAGTTAGGTAAAATTTAGGTACAATTTAATTTTGATCATACCAATAAAATACAATTTTGAAAATGATACCTGTAGACGTTAAGCACTTTGTTCAGTGATAGGGGTGCCTTTCAATGTGGTGGATGCGATGGGGTGACGCACCACGCATGAAGTCAGCGTTGACGTCATACAGAGATAGCAGAGGGAAAGATGTGTGTGGGTGTGTGTCTGATTGCGAAAAGCGAATAATCACAAGGTCACCTGTTTATAAAGACTCACAGTCAGGGCAGACAATTTGAATCCAACCTTCTTATCCTTTTCAAACCAAGGTGTTTTGTGCTTGTTATTATGATGATTTTTCATATTGCCACATGAATATTTACACACATCCTGTTCTTGTGTTATTTTATAATTTCAATAATAATTGTGAATGTTTGGGATACTTTGTTGTAAGAAACACGCTGCCGTATTTGAAAAACATTTGATATTTGGACATGCATGTACTTCCAGCTCCGGTCTCTTTTATCATACGTAGCTTATCTCGGCCTCGTCTTATCCTCATCATGTGTTGTCGTCAGCAGCTACGGGAGCTGTTTTATATTTGGGTATCCATGGTTTGGATGCAATGCTGAGAGATAACCCTCATCTATGTTGCATTGCATGTTTTTAATCTTTTACTCTTTTGTGTTGTTTTGTTTTGTTTCTTTATTTCTTTATCAATTTGATACAGCTGCTTTTGTTATGTACTTCTCTTATGATATTGAGGTATGCAAATGTAGTTTAGAAGCATCAGCAGTAATAGTGGTAGTACTAGTAACAGTAGCAGTAGTAGTAGTACTAGTAGTAGTAGTAATAATAGTATCAGTCATGAAATTAAAGGTATATTGAAGTGAAATAGAATAGCAGTCTGGCAGGTGGAAACTACAGAAACGGTAACAGTAGTATTTATGTGTTTCTTCTGTCTCTCTGTAGTTTTGATGTGGAGAATGGCCTCTCGGTGGGACGCAGTCCACTGGACTCTCAGGCTAGCCCGGGTTCTGGGCTGGTACTTCAGGCCAACTTTCCCCACAGTCAACGGCGCGAGTCCTTTCTCTACCGCTCCGACTCAGACTTCGACCTTTCACCCAAAACCATGTCCCGCAACTCGTCTACTGCCAGCGACCTGTGAGTATTTAAAATATAATATCTGTATCATTTTAACACCAAATAAACCAACCAACCAACCAACCTTTATCCTCTACTTCATGTTGCATTTTACAGTGTGGGTTTGCTGATTTGGAGGAAAATCTATTTGCTTCACAGCGCAAAAGATTGATGTTTAAAGATATTATTTTTCATATTTTGTATCTGGGTCCAGAGGTACTGGCCCTGGATACCAACACATTACTTAATCTCTGTGTTTCCCAAGTCACTCAGTAGCAATGTTCCTCCACAGTGAAAATTTGAGGTTAATAATAGATAATTTAATAAATAATTGAATGACAAACTTTAAAAATGAAGCTCTAAATTGTGACTCTTTCCTTTGGGAAAGAAACTCATTTTCCATTTCATGCCCTCAATTTATATGTACAATACACAATATGTAGCATCAGGACACATGGATTGAATCACTTCTGTTATGAATTGTTAGGGAAACACTGTAATTGATTGTTAATATTTATTCATGTCCTATTTACACCCTAAAAAGTGCATTTGTGGCGTCTGGCTTTGAAGAGGCTTTTGGCAGCAGAGCTCATGTTTGTCAGCGTAAACAGCAGTCGTGTTTAGTTGGTACGTACAACTAAAGCCAAAACCATAATCTTAGCTCAGAAGTTTTTCATTCAGTTTCTGCCTGTTTATACAGCTAAAGATCTCTCTGTGCAGCTAGCAGTCTATTTGAAGCCAGAGTGTAAATGGGGCCTCGACCAATGTTTTGAAGGGAGGAGGGATTCAAGCATTGGGAAATCAATTGTCTCCCTCGGTGAGACGTAGTGTGAAGACTGCTGTGATTTGTCTGTCCACCTGTTTGGGCTTTGCCATGTTGTCATGAGCCAAACCTACTACCACTTACGCCTCCACCCCCCTTACACGTGACCTTTCCCTTACTACGACCTGAAGAACATATCGTGGATGCTCAACTCCAAAGTGATCACTCCCGCAAAGTATTTTTAACAGTCCCAGCAAGCATTTGACAGATGGTGATCTGGTATCACAAGCAAAAACATTTGGTGATTTGATAATACATCTTTTTGATATTTAATTTCACAAAACTATGAAAAACAATACGCACAGGCTGTCATATCTATAGTTATTCAATGTCAAAATGTTTGCTGGACAGATTCACTCTGACACTGGCAGCATGGATTTACCCTGAAGTCTGAATGGTTGTGAGGAACGTGTTGACATCTTAAAGCTTCCAGAAAATTTCTAGCTTTCCAAAAGTTTGCTTTCGCAGCACCCAATGCACAATACAGATCTATCTGTTTTGTACAAATGCATATCTTGGAGGCAAAACTTATGTAAGAACAGAAACCAATCTGCTTTAAGTGACTTTGAGCCTCATAGAAATTAAGGCCATACATTGGGTTATTAAGTTGTCAATGCTAACTTATTAGCAATTATTTTTCTACTTACACATCCAGTGAAAGGCGTCGTTGGCATCCCACTGGAGACAAGTGTCTAGTCTTCCAATGCCTTTTAGCTCCACCAACTCTTGACACAAATATTATAAATGCCACAGTAGAATTCTACCAATCACTTGGATTAAGTTGTCTCTTTCTTTCCATTTCTTGTTGGACAGGCAGCAGACACTCATCTTGTCTGAGCTTGTTTGCTGGAAACAACTGCTCGTTTCACATGGCAAGCTTGATGAGAACCAAAGGTCCAGACAACCAAAACAATGAGCTATGATTTGTCATTTCTGTCATTGGATTTTATCCTAAAAACGTCACTTAATTCAGGTTTATTGGGACTGGTTAAATGAATCCTCAATGTGTATGCAGTATTGATAAATGTTCCCTTCCCTTATATTATCTTATTTTAACTTATTTAAAGTAGTGGTTCTTTGGCTCTGAGGGTTAACTGTAAGCTGCATCTTTGCCTCTAAGAAATATTTGTTTAACTAAAATAATCTCCCCTCCTTATGTCCAGTGTGATACCTGAGACCAACCTAGGGTCGTAACCCACTGTACTCTTCACTCTTCCTTTACATTCCTCACATTAAGATGATGACAACAAACAGATGTATTTGTTGTCATTGTTTGTGTGTTTGTATTTTGTTTTTTTTTGTATCACATGGGTTCACACACTGCGTTTTCACTCTATATGTGTTTGTGTTTGTCTGTGGTTTTCACAGGTATGGAGAAGACATGATAGTGACTCCATTTGCACAGGTTAGTAGCCTTTTGTAATGCCGGTTTTGTATGACCAGAAATGTCCCTTATTCAAATTTGACAAGTCAAACAAAAATACACAATCCAAACCAACTGGCCCAGAGACAACCTGTACAGCAGGGGACCGGAAGTTGGGTTTAGCATGAGGGACAGTTTTACTGTAGAACACAGCACCCGAATGTAATTTATTTGTGTACTTCTTGCCAGTGAAGCTTTAGTTGGGTCTTGACTAGGAATTACCTCATTGTAGAACATGCTGCTGCAATATGCAGTTCTTCTGATGACATTGTATTCATCTGATTGATTCATTAGTCCAGCTGTTAATCGATGATACACTAGATGGATGGATGTTAGGCCATTACAAACTGTACTACTGTTTGTACTCTACTCCTGATATTAAGGGGGACATGTCTCGGGTGTGTCCATCCGTACACATTCATACAGCTCCAAAACTCACTCCTCTTTTTTCCTTCTTAGGTTCTTGCCAGTCTTCGAACAGTGAGGACTAACTTTGCTGTTCTGACACATCTGCAAGATCGTGTCACAAACAAGTAAGAACAAGAAAAGCTGACTGAATGTCCGACTGCTTGTTATGTTCTTATTCTGCTAACACTGCAACTGTTTACTTGTTCCAGGCGTCCGACAAGCAGCAACCAGCCATCCATGTGTAAGCCATGTCTTACAGGTCAGTGTTAATATCCTGTGTGTCGAGACACTGTAGATTTATCATGTAAAAACATTATTTTTTAGGAAGATACTTTGCTATATTACTTAACATAAAAGACATAGTGTGATTTTAATGGGTTTCATGCTGTTTATTTAAATAAATGAAAATTCAAACATGGTGTGGCTTCGTTTTTGAACCATTACAGGTGAAAAGCAACAAGCTAATCAGTTTTCTCAGTCATTTCTCAGGTTATTCATGAGAGCTACACCACAGCCCTGGATATCTTGACAAAATTCAACATGTGGATGTTTTCACAGCAGTCCCACAACTGACCTGTAACATTTGTATGTGTGACCTCTGACCTTTCAGAGGAGCCCTATCAGAAACTGGCGGTGGAGACACTAGAAGAGCTGGACTGGTGTCTGGACCAATTGGAGACGCTGCAGACGAGACACTCAGTCGGCGAGATGGCATCTAATAAGGTCAGAGGACATTTGCCTCATCTTCATCGAGGCTATTTCAGAATGGGTCAGTTAAGAGGTGTATGTAAGCAAAGCTTTTTATATAAAAAAAGAGTTTCCAATTTATTACAATTCAATTCTGAGGTTCCCTTTGTCATGACAGCAATGACTGATTTTAATTTTAGCGTTCAGATATGAATCAAAAGCAGGTCACAACACAACCAGAAAGACTCGGGTTCATGAATGGCTTCTTCCTCCATCTAAAGAGTTCATCATCTCCTCGCTTCCCACCGTCACGCTTCTCTCTACCGTCTGGCTGCTACATTCAGTCCTCCTCCATCTCCCAGTCAGCCAATCAGATCCCCCCCTTCACCCAGCCCCTGAAGCCAGATGGATCTGATTGGACAGAGAATGGAGAGCAGCATGCAGGGCGGGGGAGGGGGGTTCCTCACAGCCTCTCCCGCTTCATGTTTCTAACTGACAGTAGTTGGATGTGCAACTGCTGTCCACACCCTTTCTCCCCGATGCTAGACCACATCCCCAACCTCCCCCACCTTATCCCACCCCACCCTTCTTTTCCGACACCCCCTGCACCTCTAGGACAGGACATGTGACTGTGGGAACTTTTATTTCCAAACAGTCTTCTCTTCTTGTCCAAAACCCTTCCTGCTGAGCGTGGACCAGAATTTAGTGAGCAGCTCGTCACTAAGCAAGCAAACTTGTTTGCTGGTCGTTTTTGGATTTTTAGGGACCTCTAACATCAACATACGTGGGTTGACATGCCTGCATCGGCTCTCTGCGTTTGTCTGTGCTGGAGACTCAGACAGGTGAGTGACGGGAGCGCTGCTGGCTTGCCTTGTTTACATTGGGATCTATCGGCAGTGCAGGCTTTGCAGGGGGGCGGAATGCTGAGTAAGCGTGCCCGTCAGATCTGACTCAGGACCCGATCTGCAAACGGACTGAATGTTGAGATTGTGTGTGTGTGTGTGTGTGTGTGTGTGTGTGTGTGTGTGTGTGTGTGTGTGTGTCTATGCATGTAGGTGTGTGAGCGTGTATGGGAAAAAAGGCAGAAAACATCTATGTTAGAGGGAGTAGCTGACATGAATTTGTAATGTAAAATAATTCAGAGTGGTGTTTGGTTTACAGCAGCAGGAATATGCTGCATGTTATTTGTATATATAGCATTAGAGATTGTGTGTGCATGTGAGAAATGGTGTGCAGAAAACCTGAGGAAAAGCATGATAGAGGGAACAGGTGTGTTGAGAAGCTACAGGAGAAGTAAACAAGATGATAAACAGGCACATTTTGGTTAAAGCTTCAGGATTATGATCCATGTCAGTATGTATGTTTTTGTTTGTGCCCATATGTGTGTCACATAGTGGCCACTGCAGCACTCTCTCACCTAGATCCTCCCTCCCTCAGTCACCACGTGCCAAAGCTGTTACATAATCAGTGTGGAAGCTACCGCTGCGATAAAACTCAGGGGGAACACTGAACACTTTTGTGTTTAAAAAACTTTCACCAATGATTTTTACAACCACAGTGCAGATTTCTAATAGAGGAATTAGAGCTATTACAGCTTGTCTTCTTTTATTAATAAAAGGGTAAATGTGCCCTGTAGGCTATATAGACATAGAAATAAATGTGCTAAAATTGCACAGTTCTGTTAGCATCAGTCTACTTGTGCTGCAATGCTGGAGTTCCCCTACATGTTGGTGTTTAACTTTCTAACCACAGCAAAGATGATGGAGCATACATTTAATCAGCCAACCAAATAACATTAATGTACTGTAAATACATTACTTACTAATTATGTTTTAATTTAAGTTAATTTACATGGAGCCTAAAAACATTTATATGCATTTTTAACAGTGTACAGCAAAACATTTTTCCCCATGGTTTCAACCTCCATGGTTTCAATGTCCGTACTTATATTAATTATGGTGTAAGTTTGTTAAATCACAATACCTCATATGTTTAGTTTTATAACTGTATCACAATTTAGTTTACTTCCTATAGTGATGTTTAAACAAGCTACACATACACCTTGTCTTTGTGAGTATTTAACACGTTTATCTGCAGTCTTACCTGGACTCAACATTCTTTGTTGTGTCTACACAGTTTAAGAGGATGCTGAACCGTGAGCTGACGCAGCTATCAGAGACAAGCCGCTCAGGGAATCAGGTGTCAGAGTTCATCGCCCACACCTTCCTAGGTGAGTTTTATTGCCAGATGTAAATGAATAAAAGCACACCGACTGCACAGAAGTCTACATTGACAAAAGTTGTGATTTTTAGAGTGATGTTGATTCAACTGGTCATTTTGGAGGCTGTAGTTTGTGGTGCTGTTGAATTGTATTGCCTCATACTGTGATGCCCACATTTAGTCAACTCTCATTGGTACCTCAAAATATCTTAAAATATAATAAATGACATTTGGTACTATCCCAAACATGTCTGTGGTGCTGCCCAGCTCTGCTACAAAGGAGAAGGGCATTTGCATGATTGCGTCGCCTGTTTTTTTTTTT
Organism: Anarrhichthys ocellatus; assembly: GCF_004355925.1. Taxonomy (NCBI): domain Eukaryota; kingdom Metazoa; phylum Chordata; class Actinopteri; order Perciformes; family Anarhichadidae; genus Anarrhichthys; species Anarrhichthys ocellatus. Next base: position 3,789,429 of record NW_022280052.1, read on the forward strand.
TTTTTTCACACTTTATTTTTTCGGCTTTTCGCCAGACAGACAGACAGACAACACATACACAAAAACATAAATAAAAAAATTAAATAAAAAAAGGGATCTGGATTGCTCTGTCTCTTCAAAAACATGATAACTCCTGTGAAGTATTCAGGTTGTGTTATCGTTGACATGTAAACATCGTCCATTTCTCCCACTTCTCACGACATCGCTCCACTTGAGCTCTTATTCTATGAGTTAATAGTTCCATATCATACATTTCAGTCACAATTTTCAGCCATCCATCTTGTGATAGTGGTTCTGCCTTGTGCCATCTCTTCGTAATAGCCTTCTTGCAAGCTGCTAGCAAGATCTTCAGTAAATACCTGTCTTCTCTTAACACAGTGTCTGTTGTCAGATTACCTAAGTAGTGACTTTGGTATATCATAGCCCAGAATTTGGATTATAACCATATGGATATTTCCCCAAAACTGTACAATTTCCGGACATAGCCAAAATACATGGGAGTGGTTTACATTTACTGCCCCACATTTCCTCCAACATGGCTGGACAATAGACAGACATTTATTTGTAATTTGGGGAGTAATAAAGAATCTGATTACATTCTTCCAACAATGTTCTCTCCAAATACGCGAGGATGTTGAAGACTGTTGTGTCCTCCAGATATTCAACCAATCATCCTCTGTAATATTCACACCAAGTTCTTGTTCCCATTTCAACGTCGCCTGGTTTTATTGACTGCTGTCAATGGTGGTGGGAGAAAATGAGATCTTTAAAGGATTTGGAATAGTTTACTCGTGTTTCATTTCTGCAAAGAAGAAATATGTTTTAAAAGGGGAAGGGAAGAGAGGCGCAGAAAAGGAAAGAAGGGCTTTTAAATGTAAAAGGAGAGAAGACATTTTCAAGTGAAGACACAATGAGGAGAGAAGGATTTAAATAAGGATTACATGGAGGAGGAAATTGAAAGGAAGCAATGAAAAAAGAGACGTGGATATTAAAGAAATGAGAGATTTTTTGAAAAAGAGAAAGGGAAGAGATTGCTTTTGATGGAAAGGAAGTGAAACAGGAGGATTTATAAAGAAACAGGGAGATGAGAATTTCAGCATTTTCAGGGCTAAAGAGAGGAGGATGGTTTTTAAAACTAAAAAATATGAAGAGAGCATGTTTCTAAAGGAGAGGAAGGATGAGATGTTTTTTAATAGGGAGGAATAGAGAAGGTGAGTATTTTTCCTTCCCGAAAAGAGAAGGAAGCGCGGCGACAGACAGCATTCCCGGACACATTGTGTGGCGTTGTCGTAGCAACAGGGTGCAATATTATTAGACGGCGTGCTGCATCAATAGGAGGCTCAGTCTTCTGCAGCCCTGCCGGCAGGATGGAGGTCCGGCCGAATGAGGATGGAGCTGTCGTTCGGTTGCCGTTTTGACATGAGTGCCTCGGCGTCAAGCCCGACTGCGTTTGGAAATGAACCCCGTGGTTTTGAGTGTGAGGAAGAGGAGGCACTGTGAGAGAGGTGAGAGAGGCCAGACAGCGCCTTGTGTGACGCTGCCACTCAGGTCTCTCTGCATCCTTGTGATGGCGTGTGCTTGTATCTGGGCTCAGATCTGGATATCATTGCTGCCTTGCTAATTAAAAAAAACGTGGATGTGAAATACTAAGGATGATATGTGGACGTGAGGTAAAGCAGGCTGTCTGTGATGTCACAATGGGATCATTTCCTTGGTTTGTACGAATACGGATGAGTCATTTTCAACATTATCGTGTATGCTGGGACAGCACCTTTGTGTCAACAAGTCATACAGAGATTATGTTGATACTGTTGGTGGAAACCTTGCTTTGATCATTTCCACGCTTTTGCTTAAAGGATTACGAGCTCCGCTGTGGGTAAGAAAATAAATCTCCAACCTGTAGACGTGACGAAGCCTTTTCAAACCCACATTTGGAAATACACAAGAAGCGCTTTGTCATCAAGCTCAAGACAATGCTGAGCTCCTGAGAAGCCGACAGGTTTTACCCATCATCCTTAGCTGTTCTACTACTGGTGCTCCGATAATATATGTACAGCAGGTGTACTTCATTATAGCTGCACACATTCCTAACTGTTGGTGACCTTCGAACCGTGGTCCATATACAGTATATACTGTATACACAAAAAACATATTGCTTGAATTTAAATCTATTTATAATTCTATTTCTAAGTTGTAATTACATTTTACATACTTCATGTCACCGTAAATCTATAATTTATTGATTGATGCGATGCAAAGTCTCGTCATTCACAAGTTCATTAATACAGACTCTGACTTACCCAAAGAAGGCACATTGTTGTGACTCATTTATCTACATGTGTATATTCAGGGGAAGATATGTATGTGACGCCATCTTCACTTTTGAACAGATCTCCTTTAAGCTTGACCGTCTTACCGCAGCTGAAAGGATGTTCAAATAGACCAGTTTCAGATCAGCTGTGATCAGTTGGTGTCTGTTTCTTTGCTTGTGATTTTCTTCATACTGGCCTACTTATTGTGTCAGTGATTTGTAGAAGACATGTTTCATGTCATCACACACTTTGTGTGACACATGTACAGTAAGGCACACATTTTTACAAGCTGTACCATGCTAGTATCGGTTATAGTGACAGCAGGTGCAGTATCAGTAGTGATATTTTTTAGGGATACTTGCACCAGCAGAAGTAATTGTGCATGATTGATTAGATGCTGACAGTATAATAATAGTAGTCGTATCAGCAGTATTGATAAACATATAAGTAGTTGATAGTAGCAGAGTTGTAGTAGTAGTATAGCTACAGTAATAGAGGTAGCAGCCATAGTTGGTCGAAGCACTAATTGTACTGGTAATGGAAGGATTAGACACGTTGAATAATAACAATTACTACAGCAGAAGACACCCACTTATGGGTCAAGACAGGTCCCCTTCAAAGAGAGTTATAGTCAGAGCTCAGGCAAAGATATGGTCTTCACTGACGAGATCTTTGTCCACTGCAGCTGGTTTGGTGAGGCAGTCATGTTAAGTCTGAGTATTTGAAATTCCTTGAAGACAGACATATGTATTCAACAGTATGCTATGTGTGTTTGTACACGTTGCAGAGAAACAACATGACGTGGAGATCCTGTCTCCAACTTCTAAGGAGAAGGAGAAGAAGAAGAGGCCAATGTCACAGATCATTGGTGTGAAAAAGGTCACACAGGGTCCCAGCTTAGCACCCGCCTGCATCCCCCGCTTTGGAGTCAGCACTCCACACGAGAGCCTGCTGTCCAAGGTGGGCACTCACTCTCACATAACACACACACACACACACACACAGAAACACAATGTGTCTTATAGATGTCCTGTTTTCCTTCTCCAGGAGGTCGAGGACATTGATCGTTGGGGTCTGGATATATTCAAGATAGCAGAATTTTCCGGAAACCGCCCTCTGACGGTGGTCATGTACTCCATCTTCCAGGTAGGAGGACCCCTCAGCGCAAAGTCTGCTGAAAAAGTTAAAAAGTTATAAATTCAGTCTCTTCACATGATATAGGCACATATAGGTATAAATGCAGTGAAGAAGTTACTGCCACTTTAAAGTTTGTCTGCTTCTACAGTGTATTTTACGCTGTGACCCACCAAGCTGGATTAAGGAAGAATATGTTGGTTGCAGGCAAACTTTAGGCAACGTCCCCAGCCATTTGAATCAACACCACAGAAGAGAAAAACTGATTTGTAGAAGATGTGACTCTGATTCTCTCCTCTCCCTTCCAGGAGCGAGACCTTCTGAAAACCTTTAAGATCCCAAATGACACCTTTATCACCTTATTGATGACCTTGGAGGACCACTACCATGCAGACGTAGCTTATCACAACAACATTCATGCAGCTGATGTGGTGCAGTCCATCCACGTCCTCCTGTCAACCCCTGCTTTGGAGGTGAGCTCAGGAAGCTGTTGTTACTGTAGTTCATGGTCACAATATAATATCAGTGTATGGTTTTGAATGAATGTGTTTTCTCTTCTTCATCCCAGGCCGTGTTCACAGACCTGGAGGTCATGGCTGTTCTGTTTGCTAGTGCCATCCATGATGTTGACCACCCAGGAGTCACCAACCAGTTCCTGATAAACACTAGTAGGTTTCTCTTTGTCTCTGCACACAACTACCACAAAATGCTTCAGAACAAACACATTTGATACACCTGAGAAAACACAGTTTGGTTTGCTGTGTGCCTCAGTAATCAGGTGATATCTGGACTCTTTTAACTGAACCTGCATATTGCCGGCATGCCACAGGGTCCTATTTAGACAGGACTTCCATTAGCACTGATTCAAATGAACTTTAATTATGTTCGAGGTGTCCTGTTATACGGATTTAACAATTTCAACCAACCACAGGTTCAGAGCTGGCGCTGATGTACAACGATGCCTCGGTGCTGGAGAATCACCACCTCGCTGTGGGCTTCAAACTGCTGCAAGAAGAAAACTGTGACATCTTCCAAAACCTCAGCAAGAAACAGAGAGACTCTCTCCGAAAGATGGTGATTGACATGGTGAGACTGCTGCATTCTTTACACGATTCATTGATATCCTTTTCAGTCGTGATGTACCTGAACTGCTGCTTTACAGTGTAGGCTTTCATTATGTTATGTTCATGGTTCAGTAAAGTTTGTGTACGGTAAAATTCTGCCGATACCTCAGCTTTGTTTATTTGGTCACTACTTTGAAAAGGCTGGTGGGCAAAATATAATGTAGTTGATGTATGATAAAACAGACAGTGAGAGTTGATGGTCAGTTACAGCTGGCTTTTTTCATCTTCAGCTGTAGGGAACAAACAAATGGGGAAAGACAAAGAGTTTTGAGAAAGAGGCAACACACAAAAACAATTTGATCTCCTATGATAAGTAACCTATTTGTTAATTTTTTCTCTTGTAGCTTATGTGTGTTTTAAATTCACATGTCCTTAATCATTCACCAATAACTGTCAAACGCCTACAGAACCAGTTGTCTTTAGAAATATAGGACACAAGAAGGCCACATTACACAGACGACATGAGAGACTGACGATGTGTTGAACCTCTTCATAAGGTGCTTGCCACAGATATGTCCAAACACATGAACTTCTTGGCGGACATGAAGACAATGGTGGAGACCAAGAAAGTCACAAGTCTAGGAGTCCTGCTGCTCGACAACTACTCTGACCGCATCCAGGTGAGAACGCCCGCTGCTGACACTGACTATCAGAATATACATACTGAGTAGCATGTGGTACTCATAAGTACATGATACATGCAGACAAAAGATACATATATAGCTTTCTATAGTGACACAGTAATTACACATTTGTACCACCTGCTAACTAGTATACAATCACGATGTAAGAAACTGATCATCATTATGACATATTTCACATACAATCTTTTGCATTTCAGTCTCAATAAAAGACTAATTTTATCAACACCAGGGAATTGAGTCAGGGTTTAGAAATGGATCATTAATCTGTGGCTATAGTCACAAACTTTTTTTTTTTGCTAAAATACTCAAAACGAGCAGTAAATAATAAGCAGATACATCTCAGACATTAGCAGCAGCACATTTCCACAAAAGCCTTCACACACACAACAAACACACTGATCTGCTGTTTGTATGTTCAACCGGGGAGTTGGTGTGAAAGTGCTGCTGCCTGCTGGACACACAGTAGTCATTGCATCTGTATAGCGCTGAACCAATCTATACTGGGTATTGTTGAGGTGTTGTCAGAATCAGGACAGGGTTAAAATATATATTTATAAAATAAAAGGAATGCTAGTTACATTTCTCAAGTTGCCATTGCTGCTTTTTCTGAGCATTTGTTGGTGAGGTTTTTGAAAACAGGGCACATTACCAGCAAAGTCTGAATGAGCGTCTATTCTCCAGGTTCTACAGAACATGGTCCACTGTGCCGACCTGAGCAACCCAACCAAACCGCTGGAGCTTTACCGCCAGTGGACGGACCGCATCATGGAGGAGTTCTTCACCCAGGGAGACCGAGAGCGGGACAAAGACATGGAGATCAGTCCCATGTGTGACAAACACAACGCCTCCATAGAGAAGAACCAGGTAACGCCCACTGACGCACAGGGATGTAGGATAATAGTGGAAATGTAATAAACTTCAAAGAGTTTAGATGATTTTACAACCTCCAGGTTAACAACAGAGAACATGGAGGCAGAAAAGGCATTTTAGTAATCCAAGGATTAAAAGTAAACTGTGTCCATCTTAGTTTTTAATGAATTTAAAGTTATCTTTTGCACTGTCACACTTATTGCATGTTATCAGTATTGGTTGCTAGTATCAAGCATTAAATTATAGAACACACATAGCTCATATACTGCAGATTGTTATTTTGTAAGAGAAGTTTCATATATTTGAATTCAATTAATTTTAAGTTAAGAAAGCAAACACACATGAATTCAAATTTACAGGGCCTTCAAATCTGATTCCAAACACGTGTGTCTCAAGGAATTCAGCATTGGTTTTAAAACTTTCCTTAGCAGCACATGCTGGGTAATTTCACTCTTTGTATAACCTGCTGCCTGTTGTTTCGGTTTCTTGGTGTTGTACATATGCATATTAGCACCTCTGAAGATGTTTAACACACAATCTTTAACCTGCCACTACAGAGATTGTGGTATAGAGGCCACACAACCAAGGCAACTAGATTCAAGTAATAAAGTAATATGTAGATCTGTATCCATCTGTCCATTCATATTCATCCAAAATGTCCTCTGGAAACTCCTAACAGCATCTTAGCAGCCTTCGTCTTCACAAGACAAGCTTCATGCACCAGTTTGTCTTCTTATTTTGTTTGACATATTTTACTTCTTTCATATGTGTGTGTTTATTGTTAGAACTATTAATATTATTTCTATGACTAGGTGGGCTTTATCGACTACGTTGTCCACCCTCTGTGGGAGACATGGGCAGACTTGGTGCACCCTGACGCCCAGGACATCCTGGACACACTGGAGGACAACAGGGAGTGGTATCAGAGCATGATCCCCCGCAGCCCGTCGCCCACCAGCCCCGAGGAGCACCATGTGGAGGTGATGCCAGGAGGAGGAGCTGTGGGATCAGGAGGGCCTGTCCCTTCAGGAGGAGGGGACAAGTTCCAGTTTGAACTCACTCTGGAGGAAGAAGAGGGTGAAGAGGAGGTGGAGTCTGACCTGGAGAGCCCCTTAGAGGGGGAGTCCCAGTCGGGTGGGGAGCAGCACTGGGACTCTTCCTCTCCGTCTTTGTCCCCAGACCCTCGCAGCAACAGCAGGTACCGCCCCCCTTCGCCTCACCCGTCTCGGACCCTGAATCGGGCTGCCTTATCGGTGCGGAGCCCCCACAGGACGCTGGCCTCCCCAGGTCGGGATGGCGCCGACAGAGACAGAGAACTGAGCCAGGAGGGCGACGGGGTGGCGTGCCTACGTATGGGGACGTAACAACCAGCACAACCTGCCCCGCCTGACAGACACGAGTGCTGAATAATTGACAGACGGAGGCAGGGCAGGCCTTTACTGTAAAATCACTACAGTCCCTTTACACTGGAGACACCCGCTCTGGAGAACAGAGGGACGTTTCCCCTCTGTTTTATTTTATATTTTAACAAGAAGAATCCTTTCAGCCTCTCTTTGGGTGCCTGATTGAACTTTGTGTCGCATCCTGCTTTGTTGTAGCTTGAGTTTAGAGTGTCCCTGACAAGGACTGCTGCAATTTAACTGGGAAGACGAGTGGAGCCAAGCCGAGATACTCTAACAAGAACGAAAGGTAAAGGAAATGTCTTCCTCCAAAATAACTGTTTATGACATTCAGATAATGAGAATGAGGATCGCTGTGGTCTGACAGGGTCTTGAAATTATTTTGCACCGTAGTTTTGATTTAGGACACGAAATTACTGAGTCCGGCTGGAATAAGTGAGTATGATTTCTTTATTTGAGAATAATGTGACAGATGAATAATTTTACCAAATACAGGATGCAGTTGAGAGACAATTGATGGACCTAAACCTCAGGGTATGAAGATTACATGAATCTAATGTAGCACGGATGTAGTGGGTAACCCTCACCTGACCTTTCACCCCAAACTGTCTTTCCTGTTTGATTTACCTCCAAAGCAGAGACAACTGAGACTTTGTTAAACCTGCGTGTCTTTTCACTTAATTAAGCCCTTTAATAGAACATTTGGCAACTTAAGCAATTAAATATGATGTATTTAAACCAGCTTGTAGCACCACAGCGATTAAACACTGAAGCAGACTGGGCCCCAGTCTCACATGTTGAAAGTACAAAAGACACCACCTGTATAATTAGTTTAGGCTTCTTTTTTTCTTTTTTACCTGAGATGATTTCAAATGGTGTCACTGTTTTGGGGTTTTGAACAGTTCTATGTTGTACGTTTGCTGGTCTTGTCTGTGTTTATGTGCTTAAAAAGCGTTGTTTATCAGGGTGCCTCCGGTCCGCAGTAGCACTTTACCGTCTCTGCCCTTCAGCTCTTCTATTCAGTCAGACAAAGGGCTTCGTCCACTGTCGGCCTACTGATCATACAGAACCCGTACAGGACGTCTGACTCGAGGTACCAGAAGGCAGAGCAGGAAAGTCACCGGTAATATTTTACTGCAAAGTTCTCTGAAATGATCCCTGTTCCTCCTGATACAAAGTGCCCCATCCAGCCAGGATTTAAGCCTTTCTGAATCTCTGAACCTCTACATTAATATGATGTGGGCAAAACATGTGAGAACACACTATTCATTTAAGGATATCTCTGGTGTTATTCTATATTTTTCTTGTTAAAAACAAATTCCGTGAAAAGCTTTTAGTGCATCACTCAATACTTTCCGACTTTTAAATCTTTTAAAACTTGTCACAAATATATTCATTATTATTTATTTTAATTTTAAAAAGGGAATTGTAGTTTTTAATCAAACGTGCCTCTTAACAGGAGTTATCGACTACTTCAGCTGTGGATTAATACACATTTGTTAAGTTATGTATTTACAGCAGCAGGAAAGTATAGGCGGGATTGATCTAAATCAAACTACAGTGGACGTATTCATAACGAAAGAATGTCTCAGTGCAACAGTGGCTTTTTAATATTTATTGTACAATGGCGGTGTATGACAGAGGAATTAGCTGCTTCACAGAAATACTTTGATCAGTTCACTGTGGGTTTTCATGTCTTTTCATGGGCTTTGTTTAACAGTAAGAAAAATATGGAATATCACCAGTTATCCTTTCATTGGGACATGACGTTATATCCTCATGTTGACAAGAAAAGCTCTTCCTCGCTCAAACCTCAAATGAATCCGAGCCCGATTGTTCCTTTTCTACAACTACTAGAACAGTTTTAATCAACATATTACACAAAACTTTAACTTCAGCCACAAGTGAAAGACCCGTTTGTTATTTGAAATGATCTTATAATTCCAAGTAAGTCACCATGGTGTTTCTTTCCTGCCCTGCCGATAGGATCTGTTGTAGAGATCAGAAGTTGCTGAATCAGATCAAACTAACCAGATTGTATTCCATCAGGTTTTATCTGACAGTGCTCGACTGGGATTACTGTGTACCACAAGTGTTGAAAACACACAAACACCTGCCAGCCTACGATGCTGTACATTTTTACACGAGATTTTAACCTGATGATTGTATCAAAGTCAATGACTTGATAGCGTTAGTTTTTACAAATGATGTGTTTCCAGTGTTTAAAGCAGACAGTTTATTAGTTTTTGTGCAGCTCACATTTGTTCAGCCCTTTCCTAATCAGACAGCTGATAATTGAGAATGTGTGTAGCTTCAGGAGTCCACGTTCAGTCTAGAGCAGTGTTTGTCGCCGTCACTGAGGTAGAAAGACCAGGAAGTAAACAAGCACTACACAAAGATATGACGCACTTCCTGGTCAGGCAATCGTAGAAAATACCAGTCTCAGTATTTCATTAACTCAGCTAGTAAGCTTTACTGATCAGCCTTACATGTGATAGAAGTGGTTGGAGCTTAATGTAAGAGGACCATTATGCTGTTTTTAACATGCCAAGCCTCACGGCATCGCTTGATCTCAAAAGCAAGAAAACTGCTCATTTCTAGGCTTTAAAAAAAAACATGAATCTCAAAGATTGAGAATATATAAACATACATTTCTCATGACGGCAGCAATATTCTGCGTCTGTCCATATACACATTCTTAGTGTGTTTCCCTTTAAAACAAGCTACATGTAAGAAATGAATGTCAAGTTTCTGTGTTTTCCTGATTACTCACTTTATTTAGCGTACAGTGTTAAAATCCCTCAAAACTCCACAATGAAAATACCATGTAAACCTCAGCAGAAATTAGTGTGGATCAAATGTTCTGGTTATTCAGACTTCGCATACAGCGCCATCATAGGTCAAAGTTTATACTTGCACACAAGAAATGTCAAAATCTAGTGGGCAGATTGCCATGAGAACGGATGACAGCTTTATATTTTCTGATGCTCGGCGGCCTTTTTCTTTAGCATCATCCCGACAAACCTGTTTTACATTAAATACATGTGTAATCATGAAGATTGCATCCTAGCTTGGATTTAAACTATTGGTATCTTTCTGAAAAGTATTTTTTTAGTACTCCGACATTGTAATTTTAAAGAGTTGAGGTTGGACTTTTACAAAAAGTTGCTCTGTAGTTCTGTAATCATCCATTAAACTTCCTTTCCAAGCTTTAGATCTCATTATCGAAGGTCTCTAAATATTTAAGTGTGCAATATAAACTTTTAGTCCACAAATAGTTAAAACTTTGACTGCAATGGATAAAGAAGCTCAGACAGACTTTGGCACTGGTTAATATTTTTTTAAATGTCAATTATTTCTCCTCTTATACAACTTCTGATTCTAAATATTTATTTTTAGGAAATAAGATACATTTATATTTAAATACCATTTTGTCTGTTAGCACTCCTGTAGCACAGGAAGTGTCTAACATGTCTTGTTAGCCCAGGCCATACTTTCATTGTAAAATTCTTCCATTTTGAAGCAAGAAAACGTGTCCCATTTTTTGGACGAACCATCATCATGGCATCTTCATCATGTGAATTTGAAACAATTGATTTCAGTCAGCTGAATGTAGTTTGTAGCTCGGTGATGAAAGGAGTTGCGGCATGTTAAAAACACAGCAGTGTGGGTCTTTACAGGAAGACATTCGTGCCAGACAGTGTTAAATGTAGTGACGAGCAGGAGAGTCCCTGCTCTCCCTCTGTTGGTGTGTCACACCGATACTGCCACCATTAATGTTCATGCCATCTGTTTTCTCAGCCTGTGTCGTGCAAAGTTCTATAAAGATATTTATTCTTCAAATGTGTCGGTCAAGACAAAGTACTGTAACATAGGATATTTGATTTTATGTTCTTGAGCCTAAAAATCAAGTATACTTTAAAAGTATACATATGCCACTCCAATGTTTTTGTCAAAGAAAATAACTTTTATTTTCTCATTCTAAGCCAAAAGACTTTTGAGAGTTCAGGGTGATTTAAGTGGAAAATGACAATAAATAATATGGAAATTTGTTCAGACTGGTTGTTTTTATTCCATTCGATCGACTCTATAGAAACAAAAAAGGTTCTTCAAATGGAAATAATGTCATTCAAAAACTACAGTAAGACGAGACTGATTTATTCCACTTTTAAATCTGATCCCAAGAGGCACATAAACAAGACATGTGTATGTGTTATTTGGTACATTATGTATGTTGTGAGTTTCTGTTTTCACACATGTTAAAGTTTTTGTTGTGTTCAGCAGAAGCTTCTGTTCAGTCTGACCGGCGCTCCAGAACAGACTGGAGGCTTCACTCCCTGAAGACACATCACAGTTTCAGTCCCGTTACAGTACACACAACTGACATTAACAGGGTAATAATAATAATAATAATAATAATAATAATTCACTTATACTGATCAAATCTGATATTTAGTGATGAAGCAGTCAGGTTGAGCAGTAATGGACACATATATAGGCTCAATTTATTATCTTATTTTTAATAAATAATTTCCTCTCACTTTCAGGCTTCATTTTTAACTTTTACCTTGGGAGAAGATTTACCAAAGTTCTTCACATGTATTTTCCAGCACCAATATCGCAGAACTCCCAAATTAGAGTCACAGTAGTAAGGAAAAACAGTCCTCACCTTGTAGAGCTGGCAAACAAAGTGGAAAAGAGACGACATCGCCTTGTCCTCATTCTCCTCTGTGTATTCCTGAAACAAACGGTTTATGATCCTTCAGATATGTCAAGTCCTCATTAATTGTGAATAGTTGTTCAAAGCTTCAGTTCTTGATGACATACACAAGCAGTGTACAGTTTAATCCCAAACTACATTTCCATGAATATGAGACTAGATAATCGTTTGACCTAAATATCATGGACATTTAGTTTTAGATATTTTGACGAGACTTCCTTCTTATTCAACCTGCACTTTTTCATCTCCAACTCACTGACATGAGATTATAATTGGGTTCAATATTCATACAATCAAAACTTCTATCTGCGGTTTACAGCGCTATGCAAACTTTTTTGGGTCCCATCACTTTTGCACAATACGTGCTATAAAATGGAACATTAGAATTTATTTTACAATATTGATCTCTACAATGTTTTCCCATTACAATAAAACAGTTCTACTCTGATGAGTCAGTAGAATTTGAACAACATGTAAACCTACTCGGACTTCATATTCAGGTTGTAACTACAATGTTTTGAACATTATAAACTAGTTCAAAAGTGTAATTTAGTCAAGAAAAGCAGAAGTGAGAACTTTTAATTACGGTCGGTCTTTGTAAAACTTTGGTATGTCGATCAATCGTAGTAAGTCCAGAGTGTTTTACCCCATTGAAGATGACCCAGGGCACGTGCGTGTGTGCCGGGTGCAGCGCTCTGGTCATGACAGCGTTGGTGTGCATCAGCTGGCGTCCCAGACCTCCCTTCAAACAGGAGTCAACACTCGACCAGGAGACGGAGGGAGCATACAGCTGGAGACACTGGGACAGAGCATCAACAACACGCATCCGTTAGATTAAAGAAACGGTCTTTTACACCTTTTATGTACACTGTCCCTAACCAAATAAACCAATAAATAAAATGTCAGTACTGCCTGAAATCCCTAAAAAGTTTTGACTGGAAATCCAGGAGTGAAGCAGAGGAGCTAAATGGAAAGTTTTTGTTGCAAAAAAAAAAAAAAAAAAAGACAGCAAAGTTTGACTTCAAGACAAATTTGTGTTCACAACTTATCTTTAAAACTAGAATTGTAGATGTATTGCCAATTTAGATTTTGCAGAGCTGATCTCTGATTAAAGAAAACATTTTAATAAAATGGGATGTTTTTTTAAAACTTGTCTGAACATCTAACTCTCTTGTGCAAATAAAAGAAAGGCTTCAGTTTATTTTGTAGGTACTCACAGGCGGGGCAGCGTCGAGAACATCTGCTGCTGACTCCATGCAGTAGATGATCTGAAATGCTGAGTGTCCCGTTAAATGGATGATACAGGCCTGAGGAACAGATGGATCAATCCAATGTCATCATGTTGCGTTTTATTAATCAAAAATGCGACAGAGCTACCGTGTAGGTGAGGAATGATTCAAACCTCAATCATGTTTCCTCTGCATTCAGGCTCTCCATGCTGGCAGGTGAAGGGAGAATATGGTGATGGGATTTCCTACAAGAAACGTGTCAACTTTTAGTAGACATGTGATGATATTCATTTATCTATCAACAGAGGATGTGGATCAGTGTACCTTAGCATTCCCGTAGGGGACCAAAGTGACAGTCATGATGTCCTGCAGCATCGTCCAGGTGGGGAAGAGTTGCTGGGTGATGAAGGCTCTGCAGGCCGGACACAAACTCTCATAGTACAGAATGACAGATACTGGAGGAACAGCCTGGTTTGGTCTGGTAGCATTCACCTCCATACACTGTTTCTGAACCTACATGAGAAAAAAACAAAAAAACATTGACATGTGTCAAATTAAATGTGTTAAATTAAGTTTGTAAAAGAGATACAGGTTGTGGCGAGCTAAGATGTATGAACCCTCAGCATCACACATTTGGTGAAAATAACATGACGCGTTCTTTTAGGACGAAAAGATTCAAGAAAGCAAAAAGTGAAGAAAAAAAAATCCTATTTCTAGGATAGAAATAAGTGAGATCCTGATGAAACTAATTAAATATACAATTACAACTATTTTTTAGTATATCATGAAGAGGAGTGCAAGTAAGATTGGACCAGATGTATCCAAGGGAAAAATGGATTGTTTAGGTTAAAAACAAAGAAGAGAAGATATTACTAAAAAGATTTAAAGACTGTTTAGATTCACTAATGCAGCTAAAACTACAGCTTCTACTTGCTTCTGTCTCATTTCATTGTAAATGGAGCTTTGTGGTGACAAGCATTTATTAAGACATCACTGCCAACGGGCATTTTATACACACAGTCTGTGTAAATGTTTCACTTTACATTTAAAAGTGAAACAAACCGTTCTGTTCTTTGCACTCAACTTTAAACTGATTAAGGGCTTGTGTGACTTGACCCAGAGCTGCTCTGCCTGTCACATGAGGAACCACTGGTGTTCAATTTCTGAGGCATGACTCTCATTTAAACACAGACAAAGATGATTTCATGTTTGGAACAACATCAATCATATGGTTCCATCTGCGTTAAATAATCAGTTTTCAGAGAATTTACTCTTTCCTCATACATACAGAACTGTATTCAATACTGACATAATAAGCGCATGAGATGACTGCTGTACATTTTCACTGAAAAGGCCTAGAATTCAATCAAAAGAGAAAACTAAATAAAAATAGAATAAAATATCTTTCAGTATTGGGCTGTTTATAGAGAATACATGCACGTCATACTTCTAAACATTAACAGCGTTTTAAGCAAATATGAGTGAATTACATCCCACTGAGAATAAAGTTATATAAAAGCATTTATTTCATTTATTTGCTACCACATTATCAAATACTATTTTGTTTGCGTTTACTATTAATGTGCATTTACCCTGGTAGAGGTTAAAAAAAAAAAAATAGACTCCTGTAAATAGATTCCATGCAGTGCGTTTATTCTACTCACATTGCATGCTATGGCTATCTCCAGGGATCGACACCACTGAGACGGCGGATAACGGCAGGCTGGTTTAGGGTGGGACATCCCGGAGCTTCTCCGATCAGTACAGAGGAGTAACAACACAGCCAACAGTCCTGACAGCTTCATGTTTGATCTCAGGAGTCCGCACAGTGACCGAAGAGAGATGACTGAAGCTGCTGCTCCTCTCAAGAGCCGTCCAATCAGCCTCATCATCAGCTGATTAACTCCAGGTGAGATTGAATGATGCTGCCTTCAGGGACCCTCGGAAAGCTCCGGCTTCTGGCTCCGTAAATAAGTAGAAAACGACAACAACTAATATCTGGCTGTTCAACGTTAGGGTTAGTTAGAGAAGTTTAATGTGAGAGAATGGCGTCTTAGTATTTTGTGATAAATATGCCTGATGATACACAACAAAAAACAGAATATTATGAGTGTATAACAACTGGCAATGGTGACGGAGCCTCCACATGAAGCACGCATACTGGTATTATGATGGTGATTAGCCTCCCTCTGGTGGTCACATGTGAGCAGAACAATTAAATAGTAAATAGTGTGGTTTTAAGGAAATAGTCACAAATGTCCAATCCAAATGTCCCTCCTGAAGCCTTAAATTGATGATGTGCTTACATTTTACAAGCTACACTAGAAAATACATTCAGGTTACAATGTGGGCACGAAACCCCGGGAACATATGTTTCAGCTTTTAAGGAGAAAATGATGAGCGAACCGTGAGAAACCCGTCAAGAGGCGCGGAAGAACATGCGCTTTTTAAACGTCACTGTACACGTGTTTCAGAGAAGTTTGCTCGCATATGTTTGCATTTTTTAAATGAACCAAATAAGTAACTTTCATTCCGTTAATTTAAGTTTGGCTGCTCAAAAAGCCACCAGGATGTGTTAGCGCTTACTCAAACTAGAAGGAGGAATACAAAATAACCCCCCAATTATTTTTTTTTGGGTGAGCAATATCCACTGGATGCAGACAATTCGGCTTCATCTCCAACACACTGCCTTCAGACGAAGCAGGTGTTTCTTCGGCGATGCTGCTGCAGGTTAAATGAGAAGGAACCCCGGCGGGCCAGGACCAGAAGGACCCGGAACCAGAACATGGCAGACAGCAGCTCGGCAAGCAGATGATTGACAAAGCATCATTTTCGGCTTTCAACATAATTATTATTCAGGTATCTCGAATTATGGAGAGCAGCTGTGTGTCTGGGAAGTCAGGGGCGTTTCCTCGCATCCATGGGAATGTTCTTTTAACGACCAGTTTCACTGCCTCTTGCCCAACAAACCGCATGATAATAATGGAGTATTTACTCACCATTAGCAGGTGGAATACGTAGTCTACATCGATGGCATCTTATCTAATGGATAATGGTTTCTCACCAACAGATTTTAACTGCATTCTGTGACAGGGGGACATCAAGACCTTGGTCTGAACTGGCTGGCTGGCTTCCACTTTTTAAGCACATGCTGCATTGAAAAGGTCTGAAGGTAAGACTTTTTACTCTACTTCATTTAACCGACAACTTTAGTTACTACTAGTTACTTTGCCAATTCGAAATTTGCAATGCAAATTGTATTTAACAAAAAAACAATATTTATTCTTCTTGGTTAGGACAAGCTACCCACCAGTGTAGATGACCTCATTAAAAGCAGCTCAACCTTTACCTGGTGCAAACACTAGTGGTGCTTACACATAAAGGCATCAATAATAATCCAATAATATCAAATGCATTATCCTGAATATATATGTGTACTAAAGTAAGTTGCTAAAGTAAATCTGAATGCAGGACTTGTAACAGGGCATTTCTTCACTGTAGTATTGTTACTTTTAATTTAGTAAAATATACTACCTCTACCGCTGCAGGTTGCACATCCTCGTTCTTAAGAATACAATTTCTCTGACACGCCATCTCTTTGACACTCTATTCAGACACTGCAGTTTACACATTGTAGCCCATATTGCGCTTTGTTAGTGGAAAAGGTGTTTAAGATGCTGTGTGTGGAGCTGCAGCTCTTCAAGGTGCTTAAGTAGATATTCTAAATGATGCACAGTAAATGCTAAAATCTAGGTGATACGATGTATAATAGAATACACAGTAAATCAATGGCGAAAACCACAGTGTTATATTGGATTATTTTGATTTAATTCTACCAGCTAAGTCCCATTGAGTTTGAAATCTGTTTTGCAACCCGAGACCTGGAGTATTATTACAACAGAGTACAGTAAATCAATGTGCAGTAAATCGGCTGGATGCTTGTAAATCCACCGTATGTGGTACTGTGGTGCAGCACATGATGTCTTAAGTCTTTGTAGTGTTTTGCTTTATATGTTGTAAATGGTATTTCTCGTGTGTACTTTTTACTTTGTTTATCTAGGCTTGCAGTTTTGATCCAACACCGCCTCTAACATGTTAAGTCTTAGAATAACACTTGCACAATTCATCAAACCGTCGTCATCTCAAATTTATTTGGGGATTCTGAAAGTGCATACATGAACAATGATATCCTGAAGTGGGTAAAGTCAGGTTTTACACCAACAAAAAATGTTTGAAACCATCATTTTTTTTTTCAGATATGACTCCTGAATGAAACACAAGCTATTTCAAAAAAGCTGAATGTAATTTCATAATCAATACATTAAATAAGCAGTTACACTAACAGTATTTCTCACAGCAGAAAGACGAGTCCATACAGCCACAATGGGGAAAAATAGAAGTCAGAGTTTCAGAAACATCAAGTACTATGTTGAAGGTGATGCAGAGACAAGTAGAGGTATTTGATCATATGCACAGACAAAGTGAAACAAAACGTACAAATGTTACATATTCCACCATGTTTATAGCATGGAAGAAAGTATATAGAGCAGAGCTCTGTGTGAAAGCAAATATCAGGTACTAAACAACCTCCTTCCTCTCAACCTTACCCAAAACCAAATCAAACCCTTCATAAACATAACCATCCGTATACTTACTAAACCTAACCTGTCTCCAACTCATTGACTAAACACGTACTAAACCCACCTGTACCTCTTACACTACCTTTAGTACACAACCAGTTCCTTTACACAACTCTATAACCCTAAACACAGACATTTCTGTATAACAACCGTTTCATCACACACAACATTGGTCTTGGCAAATTCTGCTAAAGACTCAAATTTGCATTCACTGCTAACTTTTTTTGACCATTTGGTGCGGACAGTTTTTGATCAATTTCTCCTACAATATCTGTGCCGGGCAAAACAGTATGATTAAACTAAGGCCAGTAAAACCACTTCGTTAAGGTTGGGGGAAGGATTGTCGTCATGGTTAAATTAAAAAAGAGCTAATTTTAGTTTTTGGTCTGAGACAAGTAGCAAACCCTATTCTCCAGTCTCAAAACCAAACATCTTACATGCCCATCCACTATCCCAGCTTCCACACGATACCCTCAGCTTCTCTACCCAGGTGGCTCTCTGCTTCCTGCCTTGTTGCTGAACACTGGCATTGATGTAAATCACATCCAATATGAACTTCATTCCTTAGTCGGAGGAACTGTGTAAACAAATACATTCCCCTTCAAAGAATTAAAGCTAGCATTATTACCACTGAAACCATCTCCATTTCATTACACCACATAACTTGACAAACGAGGGCATCTTCTTCTTTTTAACCGTACACAAGTCAGGCTCATTTAATCTTACGTGTCACAAATCCATTGTATCGAACGCAAAATACAGTAAACGTTCACGAGGTGCTCAGGAAGAAGACATCTTGTTGATTTTAAACCTCCCTGGTGGAGGTTTTATGGAGCATGTGCTAGTTAACCTCCAAATGAAGAAGGCAGAAATCTGTTGTTATAATATATATATATATATTTATATATATATATATATATATATATATATATATATATATAAAATTCTTTTTTTGTCTAGTCATAAACATTTGCAATGTTGAAAGATCGGCAGGCTAGCTTAGCAAGGTTCACTAGTATCTGGGTGTTTTTCTTTCAACATAACAGTATTCTTCATAACTGTGTATAAAGCAGTAAACAACAGTAAATGTATCCGGGTAATGGTTGTTAAAGCTACAGGTAATAGTAGGTTATGAATCATTAGTTGGACAAAAACTTGACTACTGTGATTGCAGCTGAAAGCACATCATGACACATTTGATGATATGAGACACCAATTATTCTCCTACAAAGCATTCATCTATTTGAAATGTGTTTTCTTAATCTCTGCACAATGATAACACAGTTATGTTACAAAGTGAGACAGTGACAAGAGAGAAAGACCAACCTTTGCTTATACAGTTAGCCTACAAAAAAAAGTCTGACTTAACAGAACTAAATACTATTACGTGTTCAGCTCATTAAAGAGACAGATTTTTTTTTTTAAACTCAAATCAGTGCTTTATCAGTGCTACAACATATCAATCTCATCAGCAACTTATCCATATTTAGCACCACCACCTTCAGCAACAGGGTGGATGTACATGAAGACAGTCATAGTATCTCCACCTCGCATGAGATACGTGTGTGCAAACACTGTGCTTTAAATCTAAACCTCTCAGAGAACTGGTGTCGTCTCTGTTGTTTGCTTGTGCACATATAAGCTGTACACCTTTTCTGTGTTCCTGCTTCAAAAATGAACCAGAATATGTTAAGTTTCTTTTCTTATAATTCACAATATTAAATACATTTATGTTTCAAGTTATGGACTTAAATAGGCTCCCCGGGCACCTGTCATTGGCAGCCCACTGCTCCCTATATACAGGGATGGGTCAAATGCAGAGGTCAAATTTCGTGTATGTGTATATGTATATGACAATAAAAAGGGTTTCTATTCTATCTATTTCTAAATTAAACACTTGATCAATCTTTTGAGTGTGCAAAAAAAAAGACATGTCCTAAATGACATGGGACAGTTTTTACATGCCAGATGTGCACCCAACATGCCTTACGTAATGACAGTAATTTAGGTGCATCCATTCATGTTTACTGTATAACAAGTCTCAATAAGATGAAAAAAAAGATGAAGATCCTGTGAGGCAAGGAACCCAGGCTAATAAAGATGAATGCTCAACCAACTGATGATTGCAGGTGTGAGCCATATGTCCCTTAACTTCAGTTTTATCATTTAACACTACACCACTGATACTGTTACTTAGACTGCGGTCCAATAGTCTTTATTGCTTTGGAAGGTTCCTAATTTGAGTGAAATGGCCTGGAAGTATCTAAGAGCTGGTCGAGTTCTCTAAATGTTAAGGAAATGTGCCTAAATGCTTCAATTCTTATCTCCTTTAGCAAAGGGTACACTAGACCACATGAGGAAAGGAGATAATGTCGTCCCACAATTCCTTGCAGCAGAAATATTTAAAGTGAACGATCAACATGACTGACAAGGGACGCAGATGATCATGTATTTTCATACAATCGTACTAATTGGGATTTATGTGATAAATATGAGTGGACAGAGGGGTGAGCGTGAGCAACCATTCTCAATGTGACAACCGTTTTTATTTCACTTTTATGACTTTAATTATAATCCTTTTATATTTAAATTCCAACTCTGGAAATTAAGTTATATTTTTCACCAGGTTGTCAAGGAGCAGTTTGTCACTAAAATGAGAAAAGCTGCTCATCCTTAAAGATCAGTCCACCTGGCTGAAGTTGTTCTCTCTCTCTCTCTGGACAGGGCAAAGTTTCACATTCTTAGCACCGGGGTTGTCTTTTCCTAAATCTTTGACTCTTTTCTCACAGGAGTATGCTACTGCTTGCCCATAAGCACTGAGTATCACAAATCAGCATAAACAGCTGACCAACATTTCAAAATGTGCTTCTTTGCTGTACAGAGTAACTGCACAGGTTAAAGGTCCTGCTTGCACTGCCATCTAGTGGTTGAGGCACGCTCTGTCCACAACCTGTGCAATGTAGCACATACCGCTTCGCTACTGTGCAACACTATATCGCAGATTCATGTGGTCACAAGCACAACAGACCGCACCCGACATAAACAGCTTTTCCATTTGCTTTGATAATAATCAGTCATCCTGTGTGACTGACAGGTGATCTCAGAGAGGTGCATTTAGGGAAAACTACATCAACGATTGCTTAGCACCAATGATGGAGACAAAGCCAAAATAATCAACTGAATACGGCTAACCCATCAAAGAAAGGTAACAAAACATATGTTTTATAGCTGGTGTTGAATTTATAGTAACAGTAGCGGTATCAAAACCGTACCCAGCCATTATGTCCATATTATAAGTCGTAAATGCATATAATTCCTAGGTAATCTGTTCCACAACAATGGCATGCAAAAGCAAACATTTACACCTTTTTAGTGCCACGAAGTAGGAATATGACACAATTTTTTTTCTACTCCTTTCATGGAAATAAGCAGTTGGATAAAACTGAGAACTTCCAAATGTGCAACTTGCATCAAGCATTTGACTTATGACCACTCGGAGAGAAGCACATTCAAAGTAACCCATCAAACAGGAATAAACTACATTAATGGGCAGCCAAAACTAAAAATACTATTGTTAATGACTACTGTATTTTTGCTTAGAAAAATAGTTCAAATGATTCAGTGTAACTCAGTCTAAGCACCACACAGTGCACTACCAAAGGAGTCCCTGTTACCTAACCCTAGGGCCACAGGGACCAGGATAGGCCTGAAATGTTAACAACTTTCATCAGATATTCAGATATGTTCTGCTGCTGTATTCCAACATTTACCAAACGAGTGAATTTCAATATCATAATTTAGTCACATTTGATCGTAACATACTATATTTGATCCACAGCTGGTCTATTTGACAATCACTTTTACAAAATAGTTAAGTATTAGGGCTGGGTATTGTTTAAAAAATGACTATGCCAATACCAGTACCCTTAAAGTGATACGGATACCAACAGAGTACTTCATTTGATACCCATCATGTGAACTGATGTCCCACCGGTAGCTAATGGATGCGGCACCGAACAGCGCTCATACAGCGTTTAACGCTCATCACGCCGTCCCCCGACCCATAGTAACAAGACCACGTCGTTGAGGAAGCCCTGCAGGGTTTCAGTTCTCCCACAGGTGAAAACGGTTAGGCAGTATAGGTTGTAGCTGCTGCAGTAACGGGCCAATCGCACGTTGCATTAAATAGAAGAACGCTCGTTGTGATTGGCTGCGAGCAAAACCAATAATCATTTTTTTCTAGATCTGGGCACAAAAAGGATCGATGGCAGATATTGTTTGACACGAGAACTTTCGATACTACTTGGTTCTTGGTTATTTCGGTCAATACCTTTTTAAAGGTATTGAGTACTGATAGCCAGCCCTATTAAATATAATGATTTAAATATGATTCTATAATAGGGATAGTAATTAACTTTGATAATAAGACCCTCCTTGAGGGTACTCCAGGGTATTTGTGCTATTGAAGCCTTGTATCCAGCTAGACACAACCTCAGTGTTTGGTTCATCAGAACCTTGCTGTTTCCACCCAACATCATACCCGTGTAGGGGACAAGACATCTCTCCTGAGAGTAACACAAAGGAAACAGGATGGCTGCAACAGGAACACTTAAGGGCACTTTTCAACCCGAAATCTAAAAGGCCTGTGTATTAACACTCCCCACATCCAGGGACTTGTCAAAGCTCCTGGATCACCAACTCCAGGTAAATCCTCAGAAAAATATAGAGCTTTAAATACAGCTGTCTGATTAATCAAAGGTTAATCTGAAGCAGTATGATCTCCCATATGCCTAAGTAACTGTGCTTATTGGGTTGGTATTCAAAGATGGGCATGTACACCACACACAGAAAAGCTTTCTTTGTTTTCCTGTGCCTCATGTCTGCTGCTTCACAGTTAATACCCGCTCATATAATATAACTAACACTTTAAAGTGTTAAACAGACACATTTACAGATTACAAGAATTTAAGCTTGATTGTCTCATTTTTCTATGAACAAAAATCTTCATCTGTCAATAATTGAATCGCTATAATGACAACAAACATTGCACACATAGGGGCTATAAAGTATAAATACACCACAGAGGTCCCCCATGCACAGCTATTTCTTTCTATTTGTAATGTCCGGAGGATATTGTGGAAAAGTGCAGAATGAAGATGACAATAAGAAAATAACTTTTATATTCCACTTAAATAAACTTTTTTTTCCCAACCAGCAACATCAATATGTGAAATGAGTGTCTCACAAATCTTCAACGCTCATTTCTGTGCTTATGTGTGTTCTGGTTGTCTTGTTTGGATAAAGTGCTTGTGTGTCACCTCAGTTTCTATATTACACTACCCATAATGCACATGGGCATGGTAGTGCAGAGTTCCATCCTGAGCTCAGTTTCCAAGAAGCACCTTAAACACTGCAACTGCACTGATTTATAAGGATTTAAGATATGTACTGTGGAGGGATGATGGCTGATTCACACCATGACTTGAATTCTATATGAAACGTAATATATGCTTTTTTTTAAAGTATTTATGATTTCTTGTGCTTTACTTTCAGAAAAAACTGAAGTATTTAGTGTCTGGATTGGTGGATAACTTCAGTCAATTTCTCTAGCAAGCCAAATGATATCTGTCTGCTTTGATTGTGTACTTATAGAAAGCATTCTGACAGCTAGAGTGGTATCCTGTGGTACCCTGATATTGCCATTATAAACCACTGCACTGTTAAGAGTTTTTAACTTTGATACTTCCACTTTAGTGCCAGTACCAGCGCCAGTTTGGGAACCTGGCTGACACCAGTACTGTGATCACGTGGAAGCAGTATTTCAGTACTACTTCAGTACTGCTACAAAGATTTAGTTCAATGTTGAATTCAGCTAAGTACTTAATCCCAATTGTGTTTTTTTTCCAAGCTGTATGTGCAGATGGCGAGCAAATGGGATTTCTAGTATTAGGAATAATAGCTTTAAAAAGAGAAATTGGCTAGCTTAGCACAGAGCTGCAGTCAATATGCAACCGTTGTACACAAAGCTGACAATCGACTAATCAGCCTCAAAACTAGAGGAGAAAATCTGTTCCATGTGACTGTTGTTCAGTAATGTTTTTTTTTGTTCTTACCAGGGTGGGATTTTTAGATCTGAGTGACGTATGGTACTTTGTTAGAGCCTGGGAACAGTGTCCATGTTGGTGCATCCGTGGTGGAAATAATGAAGCTTTGGGGAAAGTGCCATCAGGGTGGCATGCTGGTGTGTCTCAGCTGGGCTGCTGGCTGAGAGCGGGCCAGGCCAGCGTTACATTCAGCTGCTGGTTGTGTTGGATCAGAGATGTGTGTCGGTAGTGGAGGACCAGCTCTCTCAGCGATGGGTACTGGTTGAAGGGCTCGGCAAAGCCGTACCCTGTGGGTGTTCTGTAGATCACACAATGCTTCACATCCCCATCCACACTGCATGAGACAAAATACATATAATAATGATATGAATGTGTTAGGGCCGTTTTGATTTTTGGGTCCAACGCAGCTTAGGTTACGAGTTTAATCTGCACTGGACCCACTTTTGTTAAAAATGTATGATCCATTAAGATTAGACGGGCAAAATTGTGTGATTTTTATTTATTTTTTAACATGCCTGAAAGATGCAAATGTGCTGGTACTCACACAACAGAGCAGGCAAAGGAGCCTCTCTGAGTCTGGCTGTCTCTGATGAGGAAGGTCCCGTCCCTCCTCCCTCTCAGCAGCTCTTCTGCCTCCTTTCGTCTCATACAACCAACGTACCAGCTCCTCTCCTCCTGGTCGGTGTCATCTGCTAGAGTGTACGGGCTAAAGGACGATGGGGAGGTGGAAAGGTTTAGATTTTTAAGGAAATATGTATTTTAGAGCATACTGTTCTCACAAAATAGTTCCAATAATTAGCCCTCATCTGATGCCTTCTAACAAACATGAGGAACCTGTTTTCTTGCCACTTTGCTCTTTGCTAATTCATCACACCAGCAGAAGAAATTGTCAAAAAAACTGGCACAGTGAGTTGCATAGGTTAGCTAGTGAAAAAAGCTTCTTTAGCTTGTGTTTTATTGCATTTATGCCCATTAAATAGTAATATAATATAGAGCTGTTATACTACATACATCCTTCGCTGCCATAATCTACATGGCAGTGATGTTTACATGGGACAGTTTCAAGATCTGCACACATGGAAGCATGTTTCAGATTCTAGTGAGTGGCATAAGAAGTAACTCATGACAAATAGAAATAGTAAAATATATTCTTGTACATTCTACACTTTCCTGTTTTCATTATTTTTAAATGAGGCTCAGTTGACCAGGTTAAATGAGGATACTCACTCTTCATCTTCATTCCTTATACCCAGCCAATCATTTATCTGGCTCGGTCTCGTGCCTTGCTGGGTGAGCCAGCTGAAACGTAGAGAAAACACAGTCAAAAAAAAAAGAAGAAGCCATATTACGACACAGAAGGTTTTTCTAACGAGATGTGTTAATGCATAATAACAGCAGACCTTGAGTTTTGCTTTGTTTGTTGCAAAGTTGCGGCACCAGTCTGTATAAAGACACGGTGCTGAGTGTGACATTTTGTCATTCACAAAGCCTCAGCAGCACATCTGCTCATTTGAATTGAAGAGTCCGCTAGAAAGACGGAGTCTTCCCATCAGGCAGCATTGTGCTGAGCATACTGGACATTCACAGCTGTGGCTACATGAGTGAGAACAGCTGATTGGGTTTTCTATGTTTACAACTCTCAGCTGTGTCACTGGTATGTGACCCTCTGTTTTGAACTAAACTACAATCAATCAGATAGATTTGATCTCATTATAATTATTAGACTCTAATTAAGAATCATGTCGACACATCTGATGTGCCCCGGGCTTTGGGACCCCATGTGGGGGTCACCTGATAAGCAGACAGTAGTGAGCTATTCCTGCTTGATACAGTACATCCAAGAGAGCGTGGTCACTATCACCAACACCTAATTTATTCTAACGATACATTCATCTTGCGGTTGCTGCCCCCTCTTGCTCTGCAGTGCATCTGAACGCTTTCTCCTTTTTTGCCTTGTTCGTGCTTTTCATGTCCTTGAGATATATTTGAATGAAAAAAGGTTCAAGGTATCACATCTGTGTTAATCTGTCTATAATCTGTACAGACTAGGCTGACAAAATGATCGAAGAATGACGTTTGAATATTTTTTTCTTGAATATATATGTATATATTTTTGACCTTTATGTACATGGCATCGTGTCCTAACTGATTGTTGGTGATGCTGCACTGCGCCATTTTGAGCTGAACCTAAGTGAAGTTGGAATGAGGAGTTATCTGCACGATATCTCCCCATCTCACGACCAAAACCTTAATAAGGTGTCAGCTGGCTGAAGGGAGATCGCAGGAAATTACCCTACTTGCTGTTGGCTATATTATATTATTTCCAGTAAATATCACAATATAAAACGTGTTCTTTTGTTTCAGAAGTAGGCGTCTCGTGACTCCTGTCATGTGGTGTGCACGGGGTAGACGGCTGCTTTTTGTCACAATCTAATATTAACTTTCATATTAAAATGTCTGTTTTTCTTCTTTTCTTTTTACTATTCAAATATATATTAATATTTAGAATATTTGTTGACAGCCCTAGCACAGATGTAGAAGAAGAGGTGCTGAAGGGTTATATTTACAGCAGGTATTGATCTCTGATCTTCCTGAGCTGCACCAGGTCGGGCTTCAGGGTGTCCATTTTCTTGTCGACCTCCATGTGAGCCAACGCCTTCCTCCTCAGCTCCTCCTCCAACTTCTTTTTGCTGTTGTGGATCTCCTCCACCCTCGAATGCAGCTCATCTGAATTGTTTTGAATCCTAGGAGGAGGAGGAGATGGAACAACTTCAGTTAACAATTCAGAGTCTGCTGGTTTGCTGTGGGCATGGCCAGCAGTGAGTACCTTTTTCTTTTAGATTTTGAAAATAAGTCAAACAGAATACAAAAAAATTGACAAAATTGGAAATGAGGGTTTGGTATTTTGAAGCCTACTTGTCCGACTGTGTACTGCTGTCTAATGTGAGGAACATGTCGATATATTCTTTGCTGTAGCGTTCTTGTGTTTCACACTCCTCCTCAAAGATCCGAATGATTTCACTGAAAGCCTCTATGGCTGTCCGCTTGCTCTGCAGCTCCTGAGGGAGGAAAGGCAACAAATCTTTACTTTTACTTTCAAGGCCTTACAGTCAGACTCAGTTGTGGTAAAGCATTTAGAAGTAACAATATTTACTTAAAGATTTTGCTTTTAACCAATAAAAACGACTGATCTTAATGATTAGGATACTGTTGTACCTGAGAGGTTTGGTTAAACTTCTCAAACAGACGATCATATTCTTTGCTCTTCTCTTTGTATTGATCCTGAAATATCCTCAGCTGTTCTCCAACTGCATCAATGTCAACGTCAATCGCAATCTGCTGCTACAGACGAGAATGTTTAGATAGATTAAGATATTTAGGAAGATATTGAAATATATCAAGGACCAAGTTCATTTTTAAAGCTCCTATGATTCATGTAATCTGATCTGAACATTACAGAAGGTTTGGGGCATATTACTAAAATTTAGACATTTAAAAGCATCTTTGATATCAACTCATTCATGATCCCTGTTACCAGCTCTGATGCTGCCAAAATCACATATAGGCCTACATAGTTTCAAATACAATCATAACAATAAACCTCTACGATAAATGATGCTGAAAAGGTTTACGTTTTGATATTTAGCAATTATATAGTTGTAACATAAGGAGGCACACATTGAGAGCTCAAGGCCTCATCAACCCACCTGCTGGTATCTGGTGATGGGATAGAGTAGCTGGGTGTCCAGTTTAGAGTTGTACTGGGCCAGAGACTTATTCTGGAAATACTGGATCAGGTCCACCACAGAGGTAAAGGCCAGTGGCTCAGAAAAGCCGTACTTCCCCTCATGATGGAAGATCTTTATCAGTCTGTTGGAGCCACCTTTCCTACAAAAGTCAAAGCATAACTGTCACAAAGCTGCCAATGCACTCAACACCAACACAGACAGAAGCATCACTAGAAAGTTGTCTATAACAAAACAATGGTTTTGTTATCTCTTGCAAACAGAGGAAGGAAAATAATTCTGTCTTCGGCTATGATTGGATTTCACCACTTTCAGGACCTAAATTGTAATTCCACCATTTGGCCACTACGTAAAGTTTATCCCAGAGCCTGCCGCTCTTACTGGGAGCTTGGTCCGGACCAAGGGGAAAGAAATGATACAAGTTATACTGAAAAGGTTGACCAGACCAAGGTGTGAAAGCACTGTTGCCTTTTTAGGCCGATTCTAGTGAAAGACAAATCCTAATTTTCTGTAATAGTCTTTTTCTATTTTAAAAGGACCATTTTGTCAATTGTCAGACTTCAGTGTTATTGTATACAACTCTTAACAATTTTTCGTACTGTTTTCAAAGTTGTCAACTCTATTCAACCACCTCCCCAATCAAATCAAACATCATGGTGATGCAAGGTAGCTGTAAGAAATCAATATTTGATAGTTGCTTTGCAAATATTCTGGTTTCTTTTAAGTTAAAGATGAAGTGGAAATGTCACATGCCTGATATCTTTTATTCAAAAATGTCATGAGGGCGCAAAGCTTGGCACAGATGTTGCTGGTGCAAGATATATTTACTGTAAAGCAGAAAGGAGTCTATAGAGTATAAATGCATTGTCCAGTACAGACCCTTTACCTGGATCTCTCAAAAATGTAAAGACGGTGTAGACGGCATTCATTAAAGTTGGAGTGTGTCTGTTCTGTGAGACAGATGTGAGACGAATGACGAGACGTGTAAAAAAGGTGTTATGTTTCTGACTGCAGGAGTCTGCGCCAAGCTCTAATCAACAGAGCTTTATAACTGAAACCGTGATTCAACTAAACAGAAACAGAACTGTATAAAGTTACAATATTAAACCGGTAAAACTAAAGTTAGACTTTGAAACCAGGAAGTAATAACTGACCTCTGACTACATGTTTTTGATTTAGTGGGAGCATAGCCTTTCCATGAGATACAGTGCTCACAACACATAGAAGTTAAAAGTAGTTACCTTAGTGTGAGAGTGTATTCCCCCTTAACCTTACTGGAAGCATCTCGGACCAGGAACGTGCCATCAGGAGTGTTTCTCATCATCGCATTTACTTCGTCTCTGGACAACCACAAAAGGGCACCAAGGTTTCAAACTGTTCATGTTGGAGTTTTCAGATAACGACTTGCAAACAAAGTTGGTTTTAAAAGCTTCAACGTTTACATATTGTAAACAAAACAGATTCATGTTCTGTGTTATATTAGCAGGTCATACATCAAATCATCAACATGCCATATGGAAATATGAAATACCTCGAGGTATTTCCCCAGTACCACTCTGCATCCGACAGATGGCTGTCATCAGAGCTGGAGTCACATGCTGCCATTGCTTTGGTTATGTTGTTCTTGGATTGAAGTTCTGACCACAAAGGCAAAAAAAACAACGTTTGCTTTAATACAAAATAGCAAAGACAAAAATTGTATAATTTTTTTTAAACAAAAGCAGGTTACCAAGTATTCTTTGATTTTAAATAAAGGTCATATTATTGTTATTAAGTCTGGATTGCTGGAGTCATCAGACCTAAAATATGTTTTAAAGACTAAGTATAAACAACTACTTCTATAAAAGATAATCCATCATAGTCCTCGTCCTTTTGTCCCTTTTCACTCATTATACAACCATCTTTTTCTTATCGATTAACAGCAGGTAAACTTTTGTCGTGATTTTAAAACGTACTAAATTTCAAAACAGGAGAGGCATTAGATAAACAGTTTGTGCTATGTCGTATGGTTTCCCTTATTTTAGAACAAAAGTGATTAGACAAGCTACAAAAGATCTGTTACACTTCTAACAAGCAGAACAAAGAGATGCTTGAGATTACCTCCTTCCTTGACAATGTTGGCTCTTAGTGCAGCAAACGCGTCAACATGATCGAC
The DNA here is from genome assembly GCF_004355925.1 of Anarrhichthys ocellatus. Lineage (NCBI taxonomy): Eukaryota > Metazoa > Chordata > Actinopteri > Perciformes > Anarhichadidae > Anarrhichthys > Anarrhichthys ocellatus. Next base: position 3,819,507 of record NW_022280052.1, read on the forward strand.
GGGGGAGGAAAAGTCCTGCAGGAACGCTGTCGGGTTGCGAGAGTGAGGCTCGCCGTCGTCTTGGCCCATCTCAGGCTCCAAGAACTCTGCAACATCAACCGCACAACGACCCAGTGTTACTGCTGATGTCAGTTGAGGCTGATCTGAATGTGGCTATCTGCACTTTGTGGTGGTTCAGCACACACTGCTTGCCCACTGGCAAGGACTGCAGAGGGAGATATCGTTGTGTTGCTTGGTCTTGCACCATGTGGGAGAGTTTGTCCAGACTAGTCTGCTGACAGGTGACACTGTCTGACTGCCTAAAATACCAGAACGGGCACTCCTCAACACTCAGACTCAACAGCCAGACTCTGCTAGGGCTCGACCTCGCCTTGCTTTGCCTCGCCTTGCCTAACAAACAACAGCTGTCTGCAGCGAGATGCCATGGGCATGAATGACTGGAGCTGTTGATGTTCTGCTGTGTCTGATTGTGGTAATTGTCCCTCTATGTGTGTGTGTGTGTGTGTGTGTGTGTGTGTGTTTGTTAATGTGGCAGTAGGAAAGCAGGGGAAGGTGAGAGTCTGTCTGTCAGGCATTTCATTTATGTGTGAATTGTTTGTGTTTACTAGTATGTGAGAGGCGTGCTGTTAGCAGTGGATGTAAATCATCCCTTCAGCACTTGTGATGGTATGTCTGAAGATGCATTACATTTCTGCTGCAAATAGAGCTGTATGTTGGAGGAATCACATATGCTGTAGTAAAATTAGAAAGTGCATAAACTCATTAACCCAGGGCCTACAAACAGTGAAGCTCCGTCAAAACTTGCCTGGTGTAGAAACCTAACAAAAGCTCTGCGTGTAATGAAACTTGAATCTAAGAATCCTTCAGATCACTAAGTCTTTGAAACCATGTGATCCCAGCTCCTCACATTTCTCTTGGGGTTTGCCAAATTCTTGTTTACTAGAGCTGAAAGGATCAAATTGATTAGCGATTTTGATAATTTTCTAATCAAAGTGGATTTAATTTAATTTATTGTTGAAGTAAATTTACCAAATATTTTGCTTTTGGACTGTTCGTCAAAAGAAAACGGTCACTATTTGTTGAATTTATTCAAAAGTGGGCCAATATTACAAAGTAAAGTGACTCTAACTGCTGAATGTAACCAAGTTCTACAAGGTTTAATTTGGCATCAATTAGATGTTTCTTACTGCAATGCTTCTTTGGTGTTTCTCCTCTAGTTTGTATGTACACAGCTTTACGCCGTCACTGTATTGCATTAAAGAAACATATAATTCATACCCGCCCATTTAATATTTCATGCCCATCCAGGCCTTGGCACGACTCCCAAAGCCAGAAAAGGTGAATGTGGCTTTTACTGCCTGAGCCCTGGATAACTGAGATAACTTCACTTTTCTACTCTGTTGTAAATGTATGATTGCCATCGATCATCGATCTTAAGGTTGCAATATAATTACTGTCAATTTTACCGTCTCCCAGTGGAGTAACGGTTGCGCATATCATCACGGATGACACAAACTGAGATCAGATAAATGTACTTCGTCCTACTGACAGGAATGTCTCAACACTTTCTGATGTCTCATTAAATGCAGCAGACGTTTGACTAAAACGTTCTGCTTTGTTTAACTAAAATCGATCAGAAGACATTTTTAACATCTTTGTTATGAGATTGGTTCTGCATGATTTTCTCATCCGTTTACTATAATTCTTCAAATGCATCATAATTACTATTGCAATAATGATATCATTATTGCTGTGTAACAATGCTTAGTATAGCACCAAATCTTACCTTGAACTGCTGGTGAAGGCTCAGGCCTAGTAGCCCCGGATGTGTCGGTCTGCTGTTGAGATTGGTTAAGCGGTGATGACGTTACAGAAACTACAGAATGAGGCTCGGGATTATCTCCCATATGGTTGGTGCTCTCGTTGATGACCACGGCTTCGTCCCTGAGATGGAGGGATGCTAGCGATGACGTCGGGAAGTCGGCTTGCTGGAGCTCATTGTCCTCGGCACAGTTTAGCGCTCTGAGCTGGAAACCCTCTTCTGCCATTTTCGCAACACAGACTGAATATTCCAGCTATGTTTTATTGAGTTGGAGAAGCAGCAGGATGTTGGGTGCCACGGCGCTGTTGATCACATACTATCGGCTTTCAGTTACACTCATGGCTGAGGATAGAGAGAGTGACGGTGCAGAGTTCAAGGCTGCCCTGTGTTGTGGAGGTAGAGCATTGTGCTCAGCCTGAATCCCCGGTTGAAGTTCATCACAGAGCAGAGCGATGACATTGCGCCATTGTGTTTTCACTTGAAGGTACTCAGTGGGAGTTTTCTCTGTTCTGCTTCACAGTCATTTGCTTAAAGGGATTCATATCTTGGAGCTACCCAGAACAACCACAGTTTGTTCCTGAACAGCTGACTGCCTGCTTCATAGGCACCTCAACACTAGTTATTGAGCCGTAAATCCACTGGAGAGTAACAGACTGAAGTACTACTGTCTGATTTTATTCCCAAGGACTCACGCATCGTCTCATGTCAGAAAACCTAAAACAAAACAAATGCACAAATAAAATCAGTACTGAGAATTAGCCTTTTTGCATGCAAACATCTGGCCAAATAATGGTTTAATAATCTGCACTGTATCACAAATCTGTCCCCTGTTTGATATTTTGGGCAGCTAAACCCTAACTTGTTACAGCTTCAGCTTATTATCCAGCTTGTTTCAGACTTGCTGCCCGGTGCGTTCATGCTCAGTCATTTTTAAATTGAATCGCTGGCATATTTATGGAGTACTTATAGAGGCTTCCTGCAAAACAGGTTTAGAAAAATTCAATCATTGCTGTTACTAACATGTTAATGCATTGAAATGTTCAACCCCGTAGTTATCTGATAGGTGTTAACACCGTCATTGTGAGGCTTAAATTTGTCAACTTTCAGACATTTTTCCATAACGTTTGTACTGGATCTTATATCCATTCACACATCTGGCTGTGTCAGACCTGTGTGGGAAATGCTGCCAATAAATGTGCACTGGAAACATATTTAAGCAGATTATATGTTACAGAGAATAAACAAGAGAGTATTGGATATCGCCTTTTGGGATGTTGTGGGATTTTCTTTTTAGGAAGTCGGCATTTAGAATTTTTTATATAATGACTGTATAGTGTTATATCATGTAATCCATAACATATGTAATTCAAAGGACTGTGACTAAATCCTGTTCCTCTCCCAAGCATCTGGGATTAGTCAGCAGTTTATTACCCTCCTATACCCTTTACAATGTGACGAGAGATGTGAGATCATCTGCGCTACAAGAGTAAAATTGTCATCAAAATTGATTTGAATGAAAGATCAGATTATTTTCTTACCGTGATTGATCTGATCCCATCACAATAGGTCATAGTTGCTTACCTACACAGTAACCTCATTTAACTTATTGTGCTAAATCCTTTTCTCATTTACTAAATCTGTTCAACTGATGCTCTCAGCATCTATTTTCAAAAAATCAAGTTTCAAAGTATCAAAAAATCGTGAAAATTCCTGATTATGTGACAACTCAAATTTACTTTATTTGTACTGACTTAGAATGTGTTCTGTTCCTGCAAAAGAAGGATATTTAGTATCGTATCCAAATTTACTGAGTGATGAAATATTGCAGATCAAAAGTCAAAGTGTTGGAAATGGCGTCGACATCGAAATACTTCCATTGGTACGCAGCCATGAAGTCTTCGTGGATCGGGACATTGTGTCCAAATCCTGTTGAGATGATGCAAGATACTAAACTTGATTTAGACGAAGTCCTGTGATCTTTATCACATAAGACAATTTTCTAATGTTTTTATACTTTCTTAAATTCATAACCTTTTTTGATATTAATACCAACGTTTCTATATATGTTTGTAAGTGAGAAAAACATGCCGTCCCAAACTAGGATGTGCTTTAACGATGACCTAATCAAAACAAAGTAAATGATGTTTGCGAGGCTCATGCATTATTGTTGGATTAGTGGATCCATAAGGAAAAGCAATCGTGAGAAGCAAACTTGGAGTCTTAAAAATCACTTTGCGTATGTTGTATTTTAAAGCGCTGTTTTGAAAATGTCACATACTTTGTCAGGCAATTAAATTCGTCAATTTTCTTCTGAACGTGTTTTGGTTAAATATTCGGTCGTATTCCGTTATCGATCAGCATTGCATCACAAAAACGGGACGGCTTATATCCGCCATATTTCCCCCCCAACGCCTTCAAGCTTTCCATCGTCCCGTATCTAAGCTCGGAATGACGAAGAGATGCGAAGGCTGAGCATGCACGGAACTTTCAAAATGGCAACTTCTGGTGTAGATAAAATCAGAACAGCCTGAAAAATTAATCATCATGAGGAAACTCAGCAGGACGGGACAGTACACACCTACCTGGGCCAAGACGGAAGGGACCGGGCGGCAGGGGAAGCCAACGTTTCATCAACATCCATGAAGGGGCGAAGAGACGTAGCCGGACGCACACGTGGCTCAGATCAAACCAACCACCGGCCTCGGTCCTCACGCCATCCAATGTCCCTCTACCCCCCCTCCTCCCAACCCGTACTGCCTCTCTGCCTGTGTCCTCCATCTTTTAAAGATCCTCTCCACTTGGTTGTTGTCCATCTCTTCTGAGTGCCACATTTTCCCACTGTGCCATTCCTCTGGGTATTTCCTCTCCTCGTCAACGATACTCTTCATGTCTTCATGAAAATCAAGCCTTTTCCATGATATTTCCCACTTAGTTTTTACTTTTACGTGCAATGCACAGAAAAAAAAAGTCCACTCATCTGTGGGGTGCAGTATAAAAACAACTATTCGAATATATGAAAGAGATCTATAAAAATGATGTAGGTTTTAGAGCTTGTGCAAGTAAAGGAAAGGCAAAAGGTAAAAGCAGCTCTACTCTTCGCACCGTAACTCTTTTTCACAGTTTGAGAGCACAGTGTGGCTGCACAGTGGGGGGACAGAAGCATGAAAATGAGTCGGTGGGAAAAAAAAAAACTCCAATATAAATAAATAAGGGAAGGATGCCACTGTTGCTATACAGAGCGAGAGGCTTAGTGGTCTCCTGAAATCCTATTGGCCGGCCTGTTGCCATGTGCTCAGGAGTCAGCAGAGATGCTGCTAACAAATCAAGGAAATGTTCTAATATTAGACTGTATGTATCTAGGCAGCGGGAGCCCCTGACCTCTCAACTCAGCCAGCGTTACGTTCCACTTCACAGATCAGCATAATGAAAGAAGTGGTGTGGAAGTAACTGGTTAAAAAAGATGTTACGGCACCATAGACAAAACAGTAGACACAGTCCCCCACCAACTCCCTCCATGAGATCCCAGTCAGAACAGTTACAAACGGAGAGACGAGAGGAAACGAGTCATCTTCTGTTGATATTGCTAAAATGCTGATATTTATGAAATACAGCTTTAGGTTGTGATTGCACTGTATTTTTGCTCTCTGGACAAATTAAAGAACATACAGTTTGTTAAATATCTTGTTATTTAGGTGAATTTATTTCTCTATTTCTAGTGATCTTATACTTACAGGTTCTGCTGTAATAAATTAGGTCCTTGCAGCAAAACATTTACAAATTATAACTGAGCAAAGATAAAAGACATTTGTTTTTAATGGATGCTGCCTATAATTTATTTGCTGGTGTATGCTTTTTTTACCCTATACCTTGCATTTGTTATATATTTTAAGAAAAAATATCCATCATACATTATTATCTTTGGTATTAATAAGCTGTTTTATACCGTCAGTATCGCTAATTCTTCTGATAAACTAATAACATGTATTTATTTTGAGGCCATGGCAATATGGCAATTTCTCATGCAAAAGGCTTTAAGAGGATCCCTAAAGTGATATTATTGAGCCCAGGAAAAAAATGCCATTATTGTAATTGCCATGTTAACTTCCTTCATGTAATGCAAGGAGTTCCTAAATATCTACACGTAGTTCATCAATGCAGGTTAAATGGGTTCATGCTGTATCTTACCTCTTTTTTTCCATAAATGTAAACGGAAGTTTTTTTTCTTCTGTTCAAACGTTAAGAGAAAATATTCTGAAATCACAGAAATATCATTAAAATGATACTTTTGCATAACATTGAAAGCTCCATCCTCATTTATAATCTATTTTGGCTCTTGGCCATTTTAAAACGATATTTGCAGCAGGGGAAACTAGAGAATGAAATTAATTTAATTTTCCACCTTAATTAGCTCAAAAGATCGTCTCATCTCCATCCAGGATAGATCTTGCAGTTCAGTTTGTAATGGCAGTATACCTTACCTTACATGAGTTATGTTTTACTTGTTAAGAGATTATACTTCTCATCTACATTTAAAACAGATCGTGTCTTTGGTAATCTCATAATTACTGATTTTGTTTGCAGATGATTTGATTGTGTGCAGTACTTGTCTCAAACAGCTGTGGAGTGAATGCCCCCAATACGTTGGTGACTACGGAATCACATTTAATGGCATGATAACTAGATGTAAAGAGGTTAGACATATTGTGTCTCTCCAATTCTTCTTAGCAAGCATGTGAATACATTAAACGTGTGTCTTTCAGTTGCATGATATGATGCCATGGTGTGCACCAACATTGTATTGTACCAGTCCTTCAGGCAGGGATAAGAAACGGCTTGTATAAATGTGCAGATTGAATATGATAGAGAATAAATGCACTGATGAATCCCTCCAAAAACCTGCATGCTTTACCTTAAAGGTGAGGTGACCGGGGCATTTTAAAAATGGATGTTTTGGTTTTATTTGTTGTTGTCTCTGTTTTGATGTGATTTGTGTTGTATATGATTTTTCAGTGATTCTTGGGATAGTAATTTAGATTTAGCGATTGATTGCTTAACTGTGTCGACACTTATTAAACTATGATCCTTTGCAAAAACAAAAACCTGTAAGATCTCAGTGCAGTTCATAGGATTATATTTATTTCTACCACTGCTATCATTGGATGAAGAGCATGAAAAACCATCTAGAATAACAAAAACATCGTTCTGTTTAAACGTAAAGAATAAGGATTAGCAAATAAGAATAGCTTTATGTATATTTTAAATGTAAATTTGCATTGGAAAGCCATTACACTTTGCAAAATATTTGGATTCCACAATTAGGGGCTGTTCACATGTTGTGTTTAAACATGCGTAGAAAACGCCAGTCTTGCCGCTTTCACCCTTTTATCCAGGGTGCTTGGGAGGTTGTGCTCCCGTCGCGCCTGCTATTACTAAGCAACCAAAATATCTGCATTGAAGAATATGATGATTTTTGAGGTAATTTCACAGTAAGCCTCATTAAAAAATGGATTTGAGGGCACAAAAAATGCAGCATGCGAACAGCCCCTTATGGAAAATGTAACGGCAATGTTGGAAAGTGAATTAGGTGTGTATACATCTGCTGGGTAAATAAAGAAAAGATCAGATAAGATAATCCTTTATTGGTGCTGCAGTGGGGAAATTTACAGGACTACAGGGAAAGTGTCCCCCTGAGTGCAAGGTTTGTATGGTTCTTCTGTTTCAGCTCATATGATGATGACAGAGAGGTGCCGATAATGTGTATCTTGATTTATTGCAGAGAGTCTCCCTTACAGGTGCAGCAGTGTGTTTAGAAGTAATAACAGCAAGGGACAAGGACAGCAAAGCTGGACAGATAAAGGTAAAGAATAGACAGGATTGTTATGTTCGTAAGTACCAGCAATAATATAAGAAATAATACATCTATATACTAGCCAAGTGTTCTGGAAGTTGTAAACAAAAATTATAGTGCAAAGAAATAAAAACTGAATGGATGTAAATAGACTGGATGATTATGTACAGTCTGTATGTGTAAATATGTCTCTATACTGTATATAGTGTGTAGGATTTATATTGATAGTGACATGAAACCTACATATTAACAACAAATTGTGCGTAAAATTCTAATCTATGAAGGCAGCAGTGGATATGTTGCTGTTACAGGGTTATTGACAGTATATGACTGTTAAGTGTTCATCAGAGTGGGAAGAAACTGTTCTTATGTTTGGTTGCTCTGGCTAACGGTGTTCTGTAGCGCCTCCCAGAGGGTAGAAGTTGGAACAGGTTGTGTCCCGGGTGTGAAGGGTCTGAAGGGTCTGCAGTGATGCTTGCTGACTCTGGAGGTGTATAAGTCCTGGTTGGAGGGCACAGACCTGTTTGCCCAGTAGGAAAACCACAGGGGGTCTAGCAAGGGTGCTGTGATGTTCTTCAGGACAGTCTCTCAAAGGATATCGTGAACACAGACGTCAGAGTAACGTAAAATTGTCTAGTAGTAGTAAATGTACAGTTTAACCCTCAAGTGTGCATCAATTTCCACCCAGGAGGCAAAACAAAGTGCCTCCCGACCACAGTCTGGAAGCTGTAGCAGGAACGGTTAACACAGGCTTTGTGTTTCCGTGTTGCATATTAACTTTTGAAAATATAATCCAGCCTCTTTCCACATTAATTAACCGTCTTAAACCAAATTGTTTTTGTTACATTAGTCTGCATACACAACAGTTTTAGAAGCTATTTAAAATAATTCCATGTGCAGCAGAGCAAGAGGTGAAACATTGTTTCAGCAAACTATTTGAAGAAGAATTGACAATCATATCATCATTTCTATGAGCAGCCATTGAAATGAACAACATGGATTTAGTTAAAAAGCCAAACCCAGCAGCAAAAATTAAACACAAACGGACAATAATATAATTAATTGCATTTATTTTTGACAATTAATTGACAAATAGAATTCATGATTGTGACAGCCCTACTTGTATGTGACAGTCAAACAGGATAAGTATATACAAAAATATTACCTCGAGCAGGGTCACAATTAACGGCATGAAAGACAGTAATTCACTGAAAGTAAAACTGGCAGAGACGAGTTTGATTTATCATAATAGCAACATCGATTATATCTAAATGTCTAATTATATCTAAATGTTTTCAACACACACACATGACATCGGCATACTGAGAACTAGTTTGAATAAGAATAGAGTTGGAGCAGTAGTTTAGACTTCATCAACTGGCCCAGTCTGAACTTCTTTTATCCGACAGGTGAAGAACATTTCACTTCCTCATTGTGAGGTTAAGGAACTCCTTCCTGGTCGTGGGATCATCATGAAATCTTCCCAGCATGACACTTGTAACAGTGCTGGTGTTCATCTTCTGCACACCTCTCATCACCATGCACATGTGGCTGAAATACACAAAGGAAGATGTTTAAATTACCGTATAGTGATGATTTGTACAGAATCAATGCGATATCAGAAATGAGAGTTAAGCCTCGAGAAAGTAAAATACACTGATCGGTTCATCCAAAAGAGATTAAGATGTAATTGTAATCTAATATGGATGACACAAAAGCTAAACACTCACACAGCCTCAATCACCACTGCTACTCCAGCGGGCTCCAACGCCTCAGAGATGGCTGAAGCAATCTGCTTGGTTAGACGCTCCTGAACTGCAGAGAAAGTAACACATCAGATGTCGCACACAAACGCAAAAAAAGATGAATAACATTATGAAGGAAAATATGTGTAAATAGTATTACGGCAGTTAATTTTACCTTGAAGCCGCCTGCTGTAGATCTCAACAATTCTGGAAAAAATGAGAGTGTAAGAGATGTTGGTATTTTAGTGTGTGTGTGTGTGTGTGTGTGTGTGTGTGTGTGTGTGTGTGTGTGTGTGTGTGTGTGTGTGCGCACGTGTTTTGATCACCTACCTAGCAAGCTTACTGAGGCCAACCACTTTCTTGTTTGGAAGGTATGCGATGTGAGCCTGGAATATTTAAACAAAGTATTGTCTATGTATAAGATGTGCAATATGTATTAAAGTACCCTCCATAATACATATATGGTCAGAACAACAAGCCAGTACTTTTCTATTCAATATCAATATCTGTTTTGATTTATCTAATATATATATATTTTGCGGACACTTCATTCTGACCTTGCCAAAGAAGGGCACCAGGTGATGTTCACAGAGAGAGAACAGCTCGATATCCTTGACAATCACTATCTCTTCGTGGTTTTCATCAAAGATTGCATCATTCAAGACATCTGTGGATTAGATGTTTGCTTCACATTCAGTATTTGTATTAGCGCTACTGAAAGTTTTGTTTTCAACAAGATAAAGAAAAGAAATCCATCCTCACCCTGAGTAGTTTCTTTGTAGCCTTTGGTGAGGAACTGCATGGCTTTGGCTGCACGTAGTGGTGTACGTAGAAGTCCCTCCCGGTCGACGTCCTCTCCAAGCTCGCTCAGTATGGTGGTATAAGCCTTCTCTATGTGAGACAGCTTTTTTGCATCTACAGTGTCCTTGAAGTCCTTCTTTTCTCTGCACAAACTATTACATTTGCATGCGTTCAGGTTCCTGTCAACTCCTCCGTTCATCTCTGAAGCATTTTGATACTCCATTCTGCCTCTTACCTCTACTTTCAGTGAACGATACTGCAGGATACAATGTAATAGGCCAAGTGGTACACCGTTTGCTCTGTGGCCTCAGAAAGCACGTCCCCTGTTCTTTATACCCTGATGTGGGGCCTTCAGGCTACGGCATCACTGAAGCCTCAAGACACCATGCAGAAAATATGTGAAAAATTTCAAATTTGAGCTCTTGATCTAGGCTTAAACTCTCCTCACTGACGTGGAGTAAAACCACCACAGAAATCAATTTCATATTCCCTTGCATTGAATTCCTCAGAACAGCATTTGACTGATCCTGTGATTTGAGTTGAAATACATCCCATGCTTTGATTTGAGGTCACAGAAGACGTCCTGAGTTCTTGGAACATCTCACATGCGAGCCTCAACATGCTTTTGAAGCCATTGAGCAGTGAAGTGAAGTTGAATGAGATTCAGCAGATGGCTAACGTATTGCCCTGGACTATCCTGGATTAATTAAGCATTGTACAAACGTGGTGGCCAGAAATGTACATTTATTGGACATAATAGGATTAGGAATAACGATCGAAACACGAAAGTAAGTCAAACAACAGGTTTATTTTTCAATTGAAAAATGTCCCACGCATGTATCTAGGTCACAATTCTTAAAGAACATAATATAAAACAGAATAAATGACTAAAGAATAGAAAATAAAATAAGGATATTTATCAGAAATGTTTTACTTTGCTAAAAAATGACTATCAGCCAATATAATGTCTGAGATTTTGAATCTCGGTCTTTTATATCAAATATCTCCTCGCTATCGACAATGTTAAATGGCATTTTCACTCACATAATCGGTAATACACTTTGTCTCAAATAAGAAATTTGGGCTTGTTTCCATCTATTGGCGAGAAGCAAATGGAATCATCTACAGCTTAGTTTGGTCAGATATTGGCGCTGTGGGCTTGTATGGCTGTAATCTGCCAGTAAATCGAGTAGAAGAAGAAATAGAGGTTACAAACCTCGACCTGATCAGTCATGTGCGTTCATTCTCCCAGAAAGCCCTTTCCGCCAGAAAAGTTCATGACCAAGATCATGGTTTGGGTTCAAATTAACCTTTTCCAGCTGAAGGCAAACTTCTCCCACGAGTTAAATATTCGCTCTATCAGAATTTATTCGGCAAAGCGTTTCCATTTAATGCATCAACTTTTTTTCAACAAGCACCACCTCAAGTGAGCATAAAATCCTTTTTCTTGCAATTGGTGACGATTTTTTTTCCGTTTGCATACAGCAATTTCAATGCTATACTCCAAAATAAAGCTAATGTGAAGCCGGTGAATTTGCATTGGCCACTGAAAATATATTCATATTTTATATTATGCTCCACAAAATACTGAGTAGTTTCGAAGTAGAAATACACGTTTTTAAAGATTATTATTTAAGGTCATCACAATTTTATTTTGTGATCTATTGTCAACTTTTGTTCAAGATTTTATTGATACCAATTCCATTCTCCTTTATGCTTATCGGTCCGATTCTTTATCAAAAAAAGTAGACTTGGTTGTCTGCGTCATCGCCATCGCGTCAACCATCGCATTTATTAACTGCCTAATTTCAAAATGTTGGAAAAAATTACAATGCTTCTTTTCTTAAAAGGAAATAACTTGGAAAAAAATATAAAACCGAATAATGATAAAAGAATAATAAACAGTTCAACTTCTTTTAGAAACTGATGCAAAAGACACAGGATGCCACAGTCTACGTCAGGGGTCACTAATGGGCAGACCGCGGTCCGGGTCTGGACCCAGACGCCGGTGTATCTGGACCCAGACCTATAACCGGTAGATAATTAAGAATTAATACATTTTAACGGAGCGCTAATTTGAAATATTGTGATATTATTCAATTTAACTTTCGTTATTTGATTGACAGTCAGTAGTTGACTACTACAGACGTTGATACAACTGTTGGCTACTTCAGTATATATGGGACTAAATCATAGCGCAAGTTAGACATTATTGTGATGTTCCGGACCTTTGCATGAGGAAATTCTCTCTAACTGGACCTCGCTGAATTTTACTTAAACAACCCTGGTCTAGGTGATTAATGAATCAAAAGGGAATAAGCTAATTAATATAAGATTCTCCCCTTCCTCTCATCCATGACTACCTTTTGTTGAAAGAGCATAGACGCAGAGTTTGACGTTAGATGCATTCATTTTTTGCAACGCAGAAAATCTGACAATTAGGAACAAGTTCTCAATTCCCATTTCTATTCGGAACATAAGGTCACAGAACTCAGACAGCACTTTGTTATATTGTGTCTTTATGTTGTGACTGAAAAGATTATCAATTTGACATACTTGTTTTCCACATATTTGTATGGTTTTGCATGAGGCATGTTCCTCTTTTTGCTTCCAAGAATTTGAAAATGGATCACAAACACGTACGCGTAAAGGTATCTGCTTGGCTACATTTGGAGTTATGTTGAGATTCAAAAAAAATTATTAAAAAAAGACAAAATATAAATATAAACCTCTGTCATGATAAAAACAAATGCAGATAAATAGTCCCAGGGACTTACACACTCGCACATATTTCAGGTTAAAGTATGTAATTGAGCAAATGTAATTATTATTCCAATAATGGAATTTCAGCCAAAAATGAAAGCTTTGGCTCCCTCCTTATCCACACTTTGTTTGTTTTACACAATCATACAGAGCTTGTTGATGCAAATAGTAAACTGTTGTGAACAAGCTTTAGTTTGAGTCTTGTAGTCCTGGTGGCAGAGACCAACCAGCCTCTCCTGCGTACCGGCTGTGCCTCACATCAGCAGCAGAGGGAGGTGGAGAGGAGCAATGATGATGTCACAGGACTGTTAGCCAGTTGTCTTACGCATTAAAAATCGAAATGTTTACCTTAAAAGCAGTTGTTTGATTCTCAGATTTTGAATTATGATGTGAAAATATGTTGTCTCTGCCATTTCTCCTTAACTGTAGCCTAGTGAGAAAGTTGCCAAGTTGGCAACACTGTGTGCGTGTGAATGTGTGTGTGCGTGTGTGAATGTCCGTATCCCAGACACACACATTGTGTGGGATATTCCAGACACAATGTTGCAAGATAGTTGAATACTAAAGAAACAATTGGATAAAGCACATCAAATAACAACAATAATGATAATAATAAATCGCAACCAAGAGAATATGTATGATAATATATATGATTATAACAATAATAATAGCGATTACGTATCACTGGATGGGCAACCCTGGGCCCATGGGTTCGCCCGTAATTCCAGGTCTGCTAATCAGCTACAATAAACACATAATAAATGATTGGCCCTGAAATTCCATATTGGTGCATTGCTAAAAAGTTACCCTTTTGATTCCATGTCACACTTGAGCGTTTTTAATCAACACAAGACCGACCTTCACCCGGCTGACTGTCTTGTGCCTTCGAAGAATGTTCGTATCTACCACATCTTGCAATACATAATGAACCTGGCACATCAGACAGGGCCAAAACCAAATGTATTAACAATCACGAACAGAGTGGTTACTGTAGTTTTACGATTTATTTTTGTCGTCTTCTGTACTTTATACCTCTGTTTCACTATGGAATCATTATTGAAAAGTATTTCAGGAAATGTGTCACCTAATGTCACAATTGCACTTGTTATAAGCACTATTTATAATCTCAAAAAATGCCATTGTCATGAGGTATTCATCCTCGTGACTCTTTTAATGACTACATTTGACTTTTAGCCTTGGTGATTTCAGAGATATCACTAATAATGAGTTACTGTAGTGAGGAATGCTGTGATTTACACTTTTATTTTCTCTGAAATAGATCATCTTAAAGGCATGACTGTTCAGGCACACGTCAGGTTCAGCTTGCTGACTCTCACAATGCTGCCAATACATTTTTCATGTCTGGAAATGCATGGGTATTTTATTGCCATTTTGTTTATTTAGAGGCACCCCTGTTGGCAGATCATTTAAAGAATGAATTAAAAGCATCACTGCTTGCTAATTGTAAAAATAATAGCTTGACAATTGTTAAAGGGACAATTTGCCACCTTTTTATATGGATATCCAAACAGTGCTGATGGTAAATGTAGTCCACTCAAGAAATAAATTCCTCAGTGCATACTACATGCCATTTCGACTTTTCATCTAATAAATATACAAAATAGACTCTCAAAATGTCGATAAAGGAAATATTCTTACTCTCAATGTTCGGTGAAATATTCTTACTCTGTATTTTTCGTTTTAATGTTACTTAATTCCAGTCAGGTATTCTAGCCTTTAGCGACCTTTTAGATTTCGCAGCTGCGCCCCAGAGACACAGAGAAACTCAGCAACAAACATGCAGGCGTTTTTCACACTTTACCTAACTCAGACAGAGAAAGATAAGGTCGAAAATCTGCAAATTTGTTCTTGAAAAACGAATAAAAACATCAATTTTGTGCAGTGACAGTATAGTTATAGGTTTGTATGACAAAATATATTGGTTGTCTATCTCAGTGGTTCCCAACCATTTTGTCTTGTGACATCCTGAAACATAGCAAAGTCCTTGTGTGACACCTGGTCTTCAGTTCAGATTACAAAAAAATGCAGTGTTTTATTTTTAGAAGTTTTCAAGAGGTGGAACAATTGAGTAATTCATGAGAAAAATAGACTGCATTTTAACTTCAAAAAACTTTTATTACAATCATACATACAGGTTCCAACCTCTGCAATTCTAAGCATTTAGGAGCTGCTGTAAAGCTCCTGGGGAGCAACTTGGACTTCAGTGTCTCGCTCAAGGACATTTCGACATGCAGACAGGAGGACAACCAACAAGTTGTTTAGATATAGAGATATTTCAGTCTTCTTTGTTGGGCAGAAAACACCTTTTACAGTGTAACAGATTCCACTCTTCACAGCAATGTACTGTAGCACTTCATTTTCTACAGTTGTTCCTTGCAGATTTGCATAAGGGAGAATTTATAACATCAAATCATATTTTCATTGAGATTCAAGTCTCTTTCTGTTAGGGCTACTACTGGTTTGACGTTTTCACACAGGGAAGTGGTGCTGTTCGCATGCAAATGGATCAAACCATCAACCTATCATAATTTGCGGCGGTTGTTGTTGCTTATTTCGAAGGTTATGTAACCACACAATCAAATAGGAGGGGTGATATGAAGGAATGATGTGTTTGATAAATCCGTAGCCTGCTGTTTCACTGTGTTTACCGTCGTTATTTTGCCTGAAAACAATACCAGCTGCTACAGTATGACAATGAAGAACTCTACACGCATCAGGCCGGTCGGTTATATCTCTGCTTTTTGTGTGACAGAGACGTTCGGTTGTCACGGACCATCTTAGTCTCTTCCCTAACTGTCTTTTTAGCAAAAGTAGCATCTCATGTTTTATCCTTGAAACGCATTGCAATGCAAACGCTGTTGTGTAACATTAACTACTAAACTATGTTACCATGTACAAGGGGAAATATATTAGAATTATTGCTAAAATAGTGTTGGTCTGACAGAATTTATACCTGATGGAAAATCGTACTCCATCTGTCTTCGTGTGCAGATTTATGGTGTGTTCACGTCTCCATCTAGACATGAGGTAAGACTTTCCTTGCTGAGCTGCCGTTACCACGTTTATGTTTGATTGGCTCAGCTGTTACAGAGCTCTGAGATCAGTGACGTGACTGGCCGATAACGTTTTTAGGTGCAGTGCATCAATGGAGAAGAAAAGTGAGAGGATAGATGCCACCTAAACGTATTAATAGCTGTTTTCAGACTGTGTGCTAAAACACACAAGAAGCCTGATTACCCTTTACAAAAATTGACTACATGTTTACGATCAGGTAGACAAACTCATTGTAATAATTAAGATCGGTGTATATCATGAGAGTGGCAGTAGAATGCGCCAACCTGATGCTTAATGCAACTTTAAATAGTTATGTATATTGATATTACTGTGTGTTATTCATTTTTTTGCTGAGTGTCACAATGCTGCCATGACTAATGATGCATTGGTAAATGTTTAATGCATGAAAATGTGAAGGTAAGATATTTAAAGGCATTTTAGAAATGACAGCAGAACCTGCACAGAAGCAGGAACCAGGAGTAGATCCCCTCGATGAACTCAAAACAGCCAAGTAATGGATTGATGCTCACTTTCTGTTTTATTACTTGTGACTGTCACCAGACACCCTCATGGGGGCTTTTATACTGATAAGACCAGACCAAGGACACTTTATTGAAACTTTCACACCCAGTTTAATTCTTTCAGGATTGTAGCTTTAATCATTGACCAATAACTCAAAAATATATGCATGTATACTGTAAAGCATGTTATATATTTAAATATATTGGTAAAATATTTGTATAAAGTACTGTATATTGTAAATATGTTTGCTAATTGATTGTGTTGCAAATGTATTAAAATCTAAATAAAGTGCATATGTATAAAGTAACTCTAGCTGTCTGATAATTAGAACATTTTCCTGCATATTATAATAAACTGAACTTATTTATTACCTTATACTAAACTTTACAAGCATGGCACAACTTTGTAGATCCAAAACATGATACAAAATCTATCCTCTGTGGTAAATTCACAAGCTACTGTGTGATATCCACATTAAAGCATCAATAATTATAATTCAACAATATGATATTCATTATTCTGAAACGGACCATTCTTTTACTTTTGTTATGTTTAAGTATATATTGATGCTAAAGCTATTTTAAGTCAAAGTAAAAGATGTGTATACTTCTTTACAAACCCTTTCCAGAAAAATAACTTGCTTCATCTATTCCGTGTCTATTAGGGTGTATAATGTTCAGCACACTATAAAATAGTATTGCTTTTTGAGACGACATAGCCACTAACAGATCTTGTAATTGCTTTTAGTTTTTCTAAAGACGTAGCAGTCTTCAAAATGCGTGAGTCTTTTGTAATAATTAACTTTAATTGTCTGTGTTTTCAGATGCAGTGACTTCAGGATTCATGTGTGTTCAGCCAAGGTAGGAATGTAATGTTACGATCAATTCACAATAAGCACACCGCCATGTTAGCTTGCTAAACACTGAGTTTGAATTTCAAATGCCAGTAGAAAAATGTAGCAAACCCAAACTAACTCAATTATCCAGTGCATCAGACGGTTTACAAGAGAGAGATTTCACTGTTGAAGATGGTCTTTGTGAACGCCACCTTCACGTAGTGCAAACAACAGTTTATCGTTGAAAACATGTTTGTTATGTTTGCAGAAACAACTGCTTTCCATCAACTTTTATGTAAATATGTTTATTTCAGACATGATTTTATATATATATATATATATATATATACACTGCTCAAAAAAATAAAGGGAACACTTAAACAACACAATGTAACTCCAAGTCAATCACACTTCTGTGAAATCAAACTGCCCACTTAGGAAGCAACACTGACAATCAATTTCACATGCTGTTGTGCAAATGGAATAGACAACAGGTGGAAATTATAGGCAATTAGCAAGACAGACACCCCAATAAAGGAGTGGTTCTGCAGGTGGTGACCACAGACCACTTCTCAGTTCCTATGCTTTCTGGCTGAAGTTTTGGTCACTTTTGAATGCTGGCGGTGCTTTCACTCTAGTGGTAGCATGAGACGGAGTCTACAACCCACACAAGTGACTCAGGTAGTGCAGCTCATCCAGGATGGCACATCAATGCGAGCTGTGGCAGGAAGGTTTGCGGTGTCTGTCAGCGTAGTGTCCAGAGCATGGAGGCGCTACCAGGAGACAGGCCAGTACATCAGGAGACGTGGAGGAGGCCGTAGGAGGGCAACAACCCAGCAGCAGGACCGCTACCTCCACCTTTGTGCAAGGAGGAACAGCAGGAGCACTGCCAGAGCCCTGCAAAATGACCTCCAGCAGGCCACAAATGTGCATGTGTCTGCTCAAATGGTCAGAAACAGACTCCATGCGGGTGGTATGAGGGCCCGACGTCCACAGGTGGGGGTTGTGCTTACAGCCCAACACCGGGCAGGACGTTTGGCATTTGCCAGAGAACACCAAGATTGGCAACTTCACCACTGGCGCCCTGTGCTCTTCACAGATGAAAGCAGGTTCACACTGAGCACATGTGACAGACGTGACAGATTCTGGAGACGCCGTGGAGAACGTTCTGCTGCCTGCAACATCCTCCAGCATGACCGGTTTGGCGGTGGGTCAGTAATGGTGTGCGGTGGCATTTCTTTGGAGGGCTGCACAGCCCTCCATGTGCTCGCCAGAGGTAGCCTGACTGCCATTAGGTACCGAGATGAGATCCTCAGAACCCTTGTGAGAAAATATGCCGGTGCGGTTGGCCCTGGGTTCCTCCTAATGCAAGACAATGCTAGACCTCATGTGGCTGGAGTGTGTCAGCAGTTCCTGCAAGATGAAGGCATTGATGCTATGGACTGGCCCGCCCGTTCCCCAGACCTGAATCCAATTGAGCACATCTGGGACATCATGTCTCGCTCCATCCACCAACGCCACGTTGCACCACAGACTGTCCAGGAGTTGGCGGATGCTTTAGTCCAGGTCTGGGAGGAGATCCCTCAGGAGGCCATCCGCCACCTCATCAGGAGCATGCCCAGGCGTTGTAGGGAGGTCATACAGGCACGTGGAGGCCACACACACTACTGAGCCTCATTTGGACTTGTTTTAAGGACATTACATTACAAGTTGGATCAGCCTGTAGTGTGTTTTTCCACTTCAATTTTGAGTGTGACTCCAAATCCAGACCTCCATGGGTTAATAAATTTCATTTTCATTGATAATTTTTGTGTGATTTTGTTGTCAGCACATTCAACTATGTAAAGAACAAAGTATTTAATAAGACTATTTCATTCATTCAGATCTAGGATGTGTTGCTTAAGTGTTCCCTTTATTTTTTTGAGCAGTGTGTGTATATATATATATATATATATATATATATATATATTCATATGAACATTAAATGCACAGACTGAAGGTGGAGAGGTTCACAGATCAGTTAGCCAAGGCAGGACAGAAAGAGCAGACGGCACCACACACCGGCTGTGTCGTCGTGTCATGTGACGTCTAAAGTAGACACCGGACTTCAGACGGTAGTCAGGCAGAGTAGCGAGGATGCCTAACTAGGGAGCCTATAGGATACATTTTCTACAGCAGCGACATTTTACTTTAAGATTTACTACAAGTCATGTATTGTGATGTCAGTGTGTGGGCTTGCATGGAAGATTATGGTTGAATTATGTTTTTTTTTTTTATGTGCATCATATCCTACCGGTGTGTGTTGCTCTTAACAGTACAAATATTAGTGGAGTGCAAATAATTAATGCAATGGTCTCATCTCCTGTAACAGAAAAAAGACAAGCGTTGGAGACCTCATTTAGATATGCTAGGAGCTCTTATTAGTCAAGTATATTATATAACCATTAACGACTTTTATGGAAAAATAATATTCTCATATTAACAATACTTATAAAATGCAGGACATACGGCAATATATAAATACATGTATGTTTTAGTCAATTCCAGTGGAGCTTTTCACAGCTCGGATCCAGTTCTGTTGCTGGTCTGTCGGTCTGCATTAGCGGCCATGGTTCTTTCAGTCTGAAGGCCAGGACTTGTGGGAGCTGGTGGGGCTCCTTGGCTGGGCGTTCGGACTCCCCTGAAAGACATCAAACACATAAAATAACTCATTATTCTGCAAGGGATTATATTTTTTGAATTGTTCGAAGGGTTCAGAGCATTAAATATTGATGGAAAGGCTCCTTCATTGTTGACTTTTATTGGTTTAATATTTTTTTTATAACTTCAATTGTATTTAAATTTTTTGTTTTTGTTATAAAGTAATCATTGAATTATTCAGAAAACACAATCCACGGGAGCTTGATAGCACCTATAGGGGGCAGCAGTGCCCCTTCAGTCAGTGCTGCCCACACCCATAAAGCCTGGAGTGCTGCCGAGGAACTGACCTGACCCACTTTAAATCAAACAGACATTGCTCACGATACTGTTATGTTGTGAGTGTGACCTGCACAGACTGCTTACATTTTCCCAGCAGATTACAAGCGGGTGGCTTTTTAACCTTTCAGCTTGTGAAACCAAAGAATTAAACTGCCAGCTAAACAGTTCACTCTTGACTCGACATTAAAAACCAAAGGGGACTTTGCATATTGCTTAAATAACGGCCATACGTGATCTCTACATAACGCTGTAACATTATTTAGTTTTTTTAGTTCCGTTACCCGTGTCTTTTTACAAGTGTGACTACCCCATCTCTGCAGAGGAGGAGTCTGCAGAGGAGGAGGCGTGTGGGAAGGAGGACTCACCACAGGAAGGGTCTTAGCATAGTTCATATGGGCGTAGAGCAGCACAGCTGTGTCGTTGTGAGACGCCTCCAGTGCGATGGACAGAGCACTGCTGCCATCCTACAGACGGAAGAGAGAGAGGGAGAAACAGATGTAGCAGAGAGAGAGTAAAAGTGAGTTTATTGACCCTTAAAACATGAGAGAATAGAAAACGTAACCGTTTGAGATTGACCCTGTGATCCACATTTCACACGGTTGTTCCTTTTTCAAGACTTCTCCGTCTTGATGAGTCGCATCACTCTTGTGATGGATGTTGGGGCTCATTCATTCCCCTCAGTAAAGTCAAGATTGGCCTGTAAACAACCCCAACATCCATTCATCCTGCATCCTCAGCATTTCGTTGATGTAATGGAAGGGAGACTCACCCTAACTAACCCATCCAGCATGTTCTAGCTAACGAGCTGTTGTGGTAGAACTCTCACACTTTGGCATTCATGTTCCACACATCAAACACATAGACCTATTTAGACAGTATTAAGCCAACAGAAATCATTTAATTTATATAATACTGAACCAAAAGTTGTATACCCTTACACCTCTAGTTAGAGGAATGCATAAAATTAAAATCTTTGTACATCTAACTCCACTGTTCCTTACAGTCATGGTTTGTCATGCTGTTTTTGTGTTTTCAGTACAGCGGCGATGGGGGCTTTCCCAAATGTTTTCCATGCCCCAATCCAGCTGTGCTGCACTGAAACACAATCCAGGAGCTGCCTGCGCTGAATGGTCAACTCATTCATGGCACAGATGTGAATGCTCAAATATCAGTCTGCCTGGCCTCTCTTCAAGCATTCAGACCGGTCCTCTGTGAAATCACTTTTGAACACACGGCTGTGCAGATTAACACAAAATGAAGCGAGAAATGTCACAAGCAGCTATGACAAGAGCTTCGGTTCAGGGTAAGATTTCGGCTGTTTGAGAAAAGGGAATGTTCCCACTGACACACTGATGCACTTACTCTACAACTATTTGGTACATTTGGTGAGTAATTTAAGTCAATTAGTTGACAAAATGATAAATCTTGCAAAGTCTGGATCCTTCAGAGTTTAAAAGTAATCATTTAGGATTTTTAAGATTTTTTTTAGGATATTAACAGTGGCTGCTGACATGTGGGTCATGTGATGAAGTATACAGACGAATCGTGTAAGAGCCTGCAGGGCATTGTGTCTGAAATCTGCAAATCTGCAGTTGTGAATAGAGGAGTTGTGGGTTTTTAATTCATCCCTTGGGGCTTGTGAGTGGCCCATTGACTGTTTCCTGTATACAGCACTGCTTTAAGCCAAAGGAAGCTGAAATTAATCTGATCGTGTCTCTTTAGCTCTCAGCCGATCTTGTTAATGAAGATAAACGCATAAGAAAAGAGGCAGAAAAAGATGCAACAAGGAAACTGCAGAGACCAATTTCCCACGAGGAGCCGTTTCCTGAGCACAGATTAAGCTGAATCCCAGACCAGAACGTGCTCAGATGGTTTCAGCAGACAACTGTTGGCCTCCTCTGTAAGCTCAGTGTAGGTTACTGAAAGGTGTCCTCAATGTGTGCATCAGCTAAATGTAAATGCCTTACATTATCAACAATGGATATGTCGCAACCAGGCTGTTCCAGGAGCAGTTTGACAATCTCAGCACGGCCATGTTCGCTGGCACACATCAGAGCTGTGGATCCCTCGTCGTCCTGCACGTTAACGTCGGCGCCACACTCCAGCAGCGCCCGCACCATCTCCTGCCGACCATGGCTAACAGCTAGCATCAGCGCTGTCTGGCCCGCCTGCAAAAGGTAAAGAATGCAATTTCTTCTTAAGAGAATACCGTATTCTAGAGCTTGTCTTATTGCATAGCCTATTTTTTAAGTGATGACAAAATTACACCATTTACAGCTTGAAAAATATTGCAAAAAAACTAAAAACAACACTGACTTACTGATACCAATCATCCATTATGGTGATTTTATGTAAGGGCAACCTTGGCCGAAGTCGTTTTATACAACAGGGCACAGATTCTAAAATTGCATTGCATGCCTTGTGTTCTGTTCCCCACAGCAACAATAACAAGCGCCAGTAATTAAATTTATAGCATCACTGGATATAAATCCAGAGTCCTATGACTTGGCAATGTGAGAGCTTGTCAGGCGCTGTGTTCAAAACACAAACAACACACAACCTGATTAGATCGAGTAAAGAGATAAAACCACTTAAAAGGCAACAGATTCTCACAAATGTGTCACGACACATTTCTCTAACGCAATCTAACCTGCAACCAATTACTCATCTGGCTCTGAATAAAGAACTTCCTTACCACACAGGACAGACTCTTTTAACACTTCCCCCATTGACGTAAACAGGGAACAAAGACGGCTTTTGTCCCCAGAACACAGTTGTTGTTTTTTTACCTTCACTCAAACTAGCAAGTGGGAATCAAGTAGATATTCGTTCAAAACCTGGTTTCTGTTTTGCCTTATCTAAAAAAAGATTAAGTCACATTGAGCTTCGTTGACACACTGTAAACCAGTGGGGAAAAAGCAAAGTTTAGATTCAACAAAGGAATTCTGTAAAAACTCAACTCCATCCAATGTAATGCTAGTAACAGCAAATCAGTGACTCATTCACCTCACTTACACTCGTTCTTATTTGGCTGTAATGTGTAGACTCAATCCGATGTTTGGTTTTATAATGAATGTTTTCACATGAACGGTTTAAATAGGTTCAACTTCAACAACGCCAGCTGAGTCGGGATTGAGTCTTAAGTGATGAAATGCTTCAGGCTGTTGGAGCTGACTACAGACTCGCAGTAAGTCTCTGGGTTCTTGTTTTTGCTCACACGTTTGTCACTCACACTTCTCAGGTGATACCTTTTTAAGTACAAAACTATCTTTAAAAACGATGTTGTGCCACAAGTCTTTCAGCTGTTAAAAGTGAACACGCATATTCAAGAGAGGAATGACTTCAGTAAAATGACTGAGGGAACATTGAAGGAGGAGGAACAGAAAGTGGCTACAAGCAGCACTTTGTGTGTGTGTGTGTGTGTGTTGTGTTCCCCGCTGAACTGTGATGAACTGATGATGACTTGCCTGGCTGGCCTTGGCGTTGACATTGCCCTGACTGAAGAGCCTCTTGACCACAGCCATGTCCTCCTCCTCCTTCACAGTAGAGAGAGCAGCCAGCATGATGGCCGTGTACCCCGCCTTGTTCTGCTTATCCACACAGCACATACCTGCAGGGAGCACATGCTTTTATTACTGCGCATTTAGGCATACATGTAAGTGCACATAGCTATACAGAACACATCGCTACTTACATATAAATGCACACATATTTACACTAAGATGCCAGTTAACTAGGGAGGTACAGCTAGCTCAAACTAATGCAGTATAACACGACAGTCTGCTCTGTTCCAGAAGGTATTATATGTTACAATCTGTTTCACATGGTTTTATATGGCTTATTTAAATGTTAGCTTCTCCAACAGTACACAACACACTACCAGAAAGACTTTTTAGCTAGTTTTTAATCTGTCGTTAACAATATTTAAAGTCTTGAGCAGAGAAATGTCACCGTTTATACATCTGGTAAAAATAAAAAAAGACCACTGATGGGCACCCGTCCCATCTTTCCACTAACTCGCAGACCTGGGGTCTGTCGTTGGACCTCTCTCTAATAATTGGTCGGATTATTGACTGGATAAGACCTTCTATCGCGTAGAGTGGATTCGTTTCAGAAGGTCCCTGACCTGTGTCCAGCAGCAGCCCTACCACGCCGAAGTTTGAGTGGGAGACGCTGTAGTGGAGAGCTGTGTTGCCGTTGCCGTCGGTCATGTTGACTACATGCTCCAGTAGCGCTGACGACACCTCAGAGAACGCCATCAGATAGTCCGACACGCGGGGAGATTGAGCCGTCTTGGCGCTGGAGACACGGAACCACTCCAGCTGGACGGTGTGGGTGCTGGAGAGCTGAAGGCGACAGGGGGAAGTAATATATTATCTATAAGTATACATTACACACATACACAGCATCTGTAGGTGGAAAGTAATGAAGCTGTATTTTACTCAGTGCTTGAAATTACCTAAATACATTTAGTCAAGCAGTGTACTAAAGTACAAATTTGAAGTACTTGTACTTGATTATTTTCATTTAATCTGACGTCATCACATTTCAGAGGCAAAAATTGAACCGTTTTACTCATTTATTAGATTACTTTAGTTATTGTTTTCATATTGAGATTAATATTACAAAGTATAAATCAAATCAAACTGACGTTTTATTATCGGTTAAGATCATACTGATCTTTTATATACTGCTACTACCCGGCAGTATATAAAGTTGTTAAATTAGCTCCACCTTTACTGTGTCAGTGATGATCGCATTAATGCATCAATAATTATAATCCAATAATATATATTAATCTGAAATTGGCTACTACATTATGAGTACTTTTGGTACTTAAAGTACACTTTGAAGCTAATACTTTTGTACTTTTACTCTAGTAAAAACTTTGAGTACATGACTAACAGAGTATTTTTACACTGTGGTATTGCTTCTTTTACATTAGTAAAAGATTTAAATACTTCTTCCACCACTACCGCTTGTTTCTCACACACCTTTTCTCATGATCTGGTGAAATTAAAAACAATTGTGTGAACGGTGTATTTTGGCAAAGTCAACGTTTATAGAAGCCTGACATTCCACAGATGTAAAGGGAAGCCGTGGTTCATGTTGAGTTAAACTCAATCATGAACGATGTTACTCAACATGAACCAGATCATGAGCCCTTTCTCATTTTACACACTTTTTATTGTTAAATAAAGCATATATTGTTCATAATAAATGTTTGCTAGTGCCAAATATATACCTTTGCAATACAGCTTTCATCAACTTTAACTAATTACGATTTTGCGTAATTCCAACAATGAAGTGAAGTTAAATGTGTAACTCGGTGATAAATGGTTTGAAGAAGCATGCAGGGACGCACCACTTCCTTACTCTTCAGTGTCTTGATGTCATCGTTCAGGTGGTTCTTCAGAATGAGGCACGCTTCACGCATTTTTGAGCTCAGCTCAAATCTGCAACAAACACAAAAATGAATTTAAAACATTTAAAATTGACATAGTTTATCTTTCCCTGCATTACACATGTATGTGTGTTTCAATGAGGAGACTTGCTCTTTGTCATCCAACATGATTTGGTAGCATTCGCATTTACAGCACTACGCTTTTTAATCAGGAGCTCTGAAACTGAATTCATGGCTTCGTATTATTCCGTACTTTCAGTCACAACATACTTCTCTTTCACAGCTTCACATGAATAACTTGTGGCTCTCAGGGTTTCCTCATCAGTGTCGCTCTCGTCCAGGTTGATGTTTCTTTCCTCCTCTGATGTTTCGTCCTCCAGAGCCGCCTCATCCTCTGTGCTGTCCAAGCACTCGCCTTCTCCACTTTCTCCAGAAGAACTCCCATCTTCCTCCTCCTCTTCTTCCTCCTCTTCTTCTTCTTCTTCACTGGATGTAGATTCATACCTGGGAGACACAAATATTTGCTGGAATACAGAGCAACTTATGCAGTTCACGTTTAAGGCACTTTGATGGCGCTTTTTTGGAAAACAACACTGCGGTTGGCGAGTAAAAAGGCTTTTGTGTCTTGTACTTGTGATTTGGACAAAGTGTTATTTACAACCTAGTCTAGACCATCTGTCACTCTTATTTTATTTTTACTGTGGTAAAAAATAAAATACGGTTTCATGTTACCCACCCTCCATTCAGAATGCCAACAAACTGCAGGCTCTTCTTCTTCTCGCCTGAGTTACTCCCGTCCTTCCTCTTCATGATTGATTTCAGCATACCTGTTACCATAAAGGAAGCCGATGGATCAAATAAAGAGAAACACATAATCAGATCGTTTGGTTTACATCATGAGTTATAAGTCCATCGCTGGAGGATTGAGCCATCTCTTTAGAATACCTCATTTCTGTCTTTCTAGTGGTACAATTTGCCTTTTTTGTTTTTATAATTTCAGTAAATATGTGTGGGCAATGCTTTATTTTCTGCAATTTCTGAATAGTTCATTTCAGGGAAAGAAGAATGTAATTTGCAACTTTATATTGGGGGAAAAAATAGATATTTTCTTTTTAATTGGTAGACTTAAATAATCACCTAGTGAGTCTTTTAGCCAGTGCACAAGAAATCAGGTTGTTGTGCAAGAAATGTGAGCTTGCCCACATGCAGCCAAACAGCCAATTCAGCGTACACGTGTCCACTTAAAACAATAACTTATAAAAGGACTTGGTTTTAAATGAGTTATTTTAAGCCCATTCCTATTTCCCTTTAAATTAGTACCAGATTACATAGTCTGTAGTTTTACTCAGTTAGACGTTTCAGGGAACTTATTTGATATTATGAAATCTCTCCATTATGCTCTACTTGTTATGAATATTAAATGATGTTCTCTGGGATGCACTTACTAATGATGTGTTACATTTTTGCACCAATGTTATAAAGACAAAGAATTCTGCATTTGATGCATTTTGATTTGATGTCCTCACCCAAATGAACTTCGACCCTACGATGAAGCTAAATACCTTGAAGTTCTCACCTGTCTTGGTGTTGCTGGCTGCAGACTTCTCTCCTTGGTCTTCCTCTTTATTCTCAGCCATACTGACCACCTCCTCTTCTGGCGAGACCTTGTATTCAGCGATGGTCATCTGTCTCTTCTTCAGAACGGTAACTTTTTGCTCCATCTTTTCCTCAAACAAGTTCTCACATTGGCACCCAGTGCTGACCACTGCAACAGGTGCTGGCTCAGCTGTTATCGCTACAGCGTCGGTCTGGGTGAATTGCTCGATCTTATCTGCTGTTAAGTTCTCCCCTACACATGCATCGTTCACCTCAGGACGGCACGAAACCGCAACATGTTTTAATGCAGCAGTGAATGTCTCTACCTGGGCATTCACCATGTCTGGTTTGGCAAGAACCCCCTTCTCAAATGTGACTTTAGAGGTTTTCTCCTCCATCTGGACTTTAAGGATCCCCATGTCTTTGTCGGCCACATTCAATCGCTCCTCTAGAGCCACAATGGACTCTTGCTGGAATTTAATGGTGTCCTGTAAGGTATCAATCTCCCGCTGTGCTTCGCTGGTCAGCCCAAGTAGTGACTCCATAACCCAAACTTCAGCCTCTTTTGTCTCCACTCTGACCTGTACTCCTGCCTCTTGAACCACAGGGGCCTCTATTCCTGTGCCTTTATCACAAACATTTACCTCGGTGCCCTCAGAAGCATCCTTCACACCCTGGCTGTAGTAGAAAACAACAGAGTCCATTGGCAAGTCACCCCCAACAGCCACTGATTTCTTCTCAACAGACACTTTTTCTGGAGCTTTTACTGAAACTTTTGATGAAGGTTCTGTAGCTTTCCCTTCCTTCCCCTCAAATTTTTCAGTCAGCCTTTTCAGCTCACCAGATTTTCCGAGGCTTTTATGTCCAGGTGAGATTGGTGTACTCAAACGATTGTGGATACTGTGGTCAGTTTGAAGAATCTCTGTGGTTTGGGTAAAAGAGTCAGTGGACTGTTGCTTCTGCTGAGCCACCTCCTTGGCCTCTTTCTTCTCCTGCAGGGCTAACAGGAGCGTGTCTTTCTCTGCACGAAGCTTGGCCACCTCTTTCTCAAGCGCAGGAACACCCTTTACCCTCTCTTCCATCTCCTTCAGCTGTTTCAAGGCCGTAGCCATCTGCTCTCTAACCGTCTGCAGCTGGCTGGGTGGGATCGGAGTCATTGTGGTGCCAACTGCTGGAGTGCTGCGCCCAGAGGTCTGAGGACTGGGTTTAGTCCAGCTACTCTGCAGCGGCTGAGTGGATGGCGAGGGTAGGAGCTTTTTTGGAGGATCTGCGAGCTGGAAGCGCCCACCATTCTGGTACTGGTGGGTTTGTTCCTGTTGTAGCCGCCGGCTGGTTTCAAGAAGAGTCCGCTCCACTCTGGGGTTGCGCTGCGGTGGAGGAGGTGGCACTTTGGCTCCGGCAGACAGGGGAGGAACACTGATGAGGGTCACAGGGGAAAGACGGAGCCCCTCACAGGGTGCCGACCCAAGGCGGTTGCGTGGTGGCGGCGGCGGAGGAGCTCTGCCATCCTCACTGGCCGGGGACGACAGAGACTCTGTGGATGTCCAGCCACTGGTACGTCCTCCAATACTCCTCTGGGAGAGTTTGACACCTCGGCCAGTGCGGCGGGAACCAACGGGTGCCCGACGGAGATTGTGCCCACTTTCTATCTCTTCTACATATTTGAGGAAGTCCAGATCCAGCTGGAAACCATACGGAGTCTGGACAGAGTAGGAGCCTGATTGGTCAGCCTCCTCCTGACTGGAGTAGATGAATGGAGAGCCCAGATCTGAAAGAACAGAACATGTGACCAAACAATATGGCTACTATCCCTGTTACCTAAATATGGCCTGTGGAGCACACAAAAGTTATGTTTACATTTCGTGTTTTTCAGGCATTGGGGCGATCCTTGAGGTCTAACAAATGCGTTAAATGTATTTCCAGTCTACTGGCTTGGAGATAATAGTGTTCGTGTCAACCAACTGAATGACAATGTGTCTGACCTGTTGTTTTTACAATGTAAGCTAAATAAATACACATCAAACTATTTCAAATATATTTTGTTTCCTGCGGTTAAACAGCATTGTTAATGTGGTAAACTCCACAAACAGGCTACTGGCAGGTTAAAACAAGTCCATTTGATTTATTATAACAATACAGTTAACCTCATCTCAAAGAGAAGTCTAGATATGTTCACAGTCACAAAAGAAATTGGGATATGAGGTTTAAATACAAAAAAAAAACAGTTTCTTACCAGGCAGTTTTGGGTTAACTTGCACCGACTGAGTCATGTTTCAGGACTGGGACCTTTCAGCACACACAGCTTCAAATAAACACCTGGCTAAAGAGAACACAGTGACATTATTATAATAATAATAATAATAATAATGCATCCCATTTATATAGCTAAAGTTTCAGTGTGTAGAAACTTCTGGCAGTCAGGGGAAACACTAGCTCAACACTATTCACAAACCACACGACAGCTGCCACATTAACGACAGCATCGCACCATCCAACTCCACTGAGAGACCACAGGATTCCTGTCACCACAAGACTGCTGAAACCTGACGTACATACATACCGTTTCCTTTGGGAATAATGTGTGTGCATTTAGACACAAAGAAACTAAGGCGACTGACCAACTTGTAAAACATCATCAACAAAGCTAAACACAAACGTTATAAGAATTCCCCAACATTAAAAAGACAACTTTTAAGTTGATGCATAAACTTATTTTTCTGATATTCATCATCTTTAAGTTCAAAAAGTCTCAATAGAATAAACAAAGGTTTAAAGCTTGTCTTCGTTCAGTCATAATAACAATGTTCTTCTTGTGTTTGTTCCAAACAGACACTAAATATTCAAAAGCTTCCTGTGCTTCAGGAAAAAAGTAACAACAAGTGGGGAAAACCATTGAACTGAACATTTTCTGGATAACCGTACATCAAGTACAGAGAAAAGAAGGACAACATGAACTTAAACATGACAGATTTGAACTTCAAATGAATGCTGTTGTGTTGAAGAGAAGTTCACCTCTCAGCCCCTCAGTGAGTGATTCATACAGCTGCAGTTCAGGCTGGTTCCCTCTTTCCTGCTCCACTCAGCCCTGAGAGAGAGAGAGAGAGAGAGAGAGAGAGAGAGAGAGAGAGAGAGAG
>NW_022280052.1:3850040-3852269 GCF_004355925.1 Anarrhichthys ocellatus
AGAGAGAGAGAGAGAGAGAGAGAGAGAGAGAGAGAGAGAGAGAGAGATCCACCATCAGAAACATATCACAGTGCAGCTGCACAAAGAGGAAACACTACAGCATATTGACCATATAATCATGAGTTATGTCCTTCACCAGTTCACCAGATCTAAACTCACGTATTGGAGGTTTTGGACTAACGTGCAAAACACTCCACCACCATCGAAACACCAAATGACTGAATATGTCGTGTAAGAATGGTAGTTAATCAATCCAGTAGAATCTATGCCGAGGAGCAATGAAGCTGTTCAGGAGGATTGTGGTGTTCTTTTGTCACATTTGTGTAAATACCACACAGTGAGTTCTGTCCTTAAGTTGGAGTCTTTTAATCAATTCCAGCTGTTTTTATTATTTATCATTTTTCTCTTTTGCAGAAATCCAAGTATTTTTTCATCTCAACATAGGACGAAGAGAAACATCTACTAGACCAGAGAAGATGTGCCATCATGTGACAAGAGAAGGAGTTTGAGAAGCTAGAGAGCCGAGTATGAAAAAGCCTTGATGCTGGACAACAGGACACTGATGTCAACTGTCACAAGGTGTGCATCCACCTGCACCACCACAAACCTCACAGGTGTGTTAAGATTACTGAGAAAATTATACACGTTGTCATCCATGTGGGTCTTACAAAGCTGGTGTGTTTGGGGCATAACACCACTTTTAAAAATAGCAAGAAAGATTCATTAACACAAAACTACAGATGCACTACAGCGCACGCACACACACACACACACACACACACAAAAACCTCACTACATGAAGTGATTCATTTAGTTTTAAACACATAGGGATGTGTTTTCCAGCGGCCTCGGGCACATTCCTAACACATGCTGTTGTAACACGCCGGCTGTCCTTCTAGCCGACTGACTACTAATAACCTATGAACACACATCATGTGTCGTCTCAGACTGCAGCAGACAGACTGCTTATTGTCGAGGTTAAGACCACAACATTCAGAGAGACAGAGCACTAATTATGACTAATTATATTCTAGACTAATTATGGAGAATAGATCAATTAAAATATGCAGTGGAAAGAAAAAGAATCTTCTGTTACTGATAACGACGTTTCTGCTCAGTCTCTGCTTAGCAGCCACAGCTCTGTTTCTCCTCAGAGGGTCAGTTTCTACGCTCAGGTCAAACCACAGTAGACATGATGCTGCAGCGTCCGAGCCAGTCAGACACGAGTTATACAAGAACCTTTGGTTTACGTTGGGTCGAGCCAGAGGGAGGTAGTTTACTGTACTTTGAGTTTGTTTTGGATCGAATACAAGCCAACCAGAGTTTATAAACAAGTCACATGACTCAAAGATGGTCTATTTATTGGTGCAAATTTAGCGGCATGTAAACCAGCCGATATGTGTACTGAGACCAGACATAAATATGTGTATAAATGTATGTTTATAAACAGTGTGAAAAATAGGGGGAATAATGAAAACTACTGAGCATTAGTACGCTTTTAAAAGACATTTGGTTTTCCTACCCCCCACCCTCCTCCCTGACACGTACCGCACAAGTGACGCAAATAAACACAAATGATGCCACCGTCAAACTTGCATTAGGCAAGGCAAAAATAGTTTCCTTCCCATTTGGTGTTACATTACCATTACAGGGTTCCTAAAAGTTCAGGTTTTGGGAAGCTCTGGGTTAGAATTATAATGCAGACTAACCGAGTCCATATACAGGAATTGTATTATAGGATGAATCGCTGGTTTAACAGCACGGAACTGACAGCGTTGTCATGAAATAGTATCAAACGTTTCTTAAATAGTTTGAAGACACAATAATGTACTTGAATCCACAGCAGCAACCAGAAAGATGATGAGGAGTATCCATTTCTGTGGAACATTTATTCATGAAGCTATAAATGTGTTGCAAAGTTAAGTAGACTGTTGAACAAACTAAATAAACATCAAGTCTCTCCTCCCCCTCCCCACTATCTTCTATTCATTATCATCTATTTTATTATCTTCATTCTTCATTATCCTTCTTCTCATTTAAACATTTATTTTCTCCTCTTTCTTTCTCACCTCCTCCTTTTCACTCTTGGTCTCTTCTCCTCTCCCACATGACTCATTTCTCTTCTCACACACGCACAAGCACACTCCTCGAGTGTTTCTGTTTTTCTCTCTGATTTGATGACAGACAGCAAATTACAGACCTCAGGGAGAAGCTGCATTCCTTCTTTCT
>NW_022280052.1:3852369-3854971 GCF_004355925.1 Anarrhichthys ocellatus
CACACACACACACACACACACACACACACACACACACACACACACACACACACACACACACACACACACACCACTGAGTGCCAATGTTCATAATAACACTTGCACAAGCCAAAAACAAAATAACAAAAAGGCCCATAAAGGCATGTACACGAGTGCACACAGCAACAGAAACACAGTGCATGTATTCTTACACACACACACACACACACACACACACAGTCACATGATCCTGCAGTCAGAAAGAGACGATGTACAGCTACAACACATTGTGGGCATACCACCTTCATTTAGTAAGCGCTAAACTGTGTTTTTATAGTCTACAGATACATTTCATTATTCTTCAGACTCACTAAACAGCCTTAGACGTCTGTTTGTTCCATGGCTACAAATTACATGACATTCTTCAGTTTTAATGTAACACTGCAATCAACTTCAAACTGCAGCTGCTCACAAGTCAACACTACAGTCGCATTTCCTCACATTGCAGCCACACAATAATCTTCCATGTCTGCCGGCACTACCTGCAACTAAAAGTCATTTGTTGAAGGACTCGTACAGTGTCATTTTATGCTCCCAAAATGTCCAGAATTCAAACGTTGGTACTAATTACATAGAAAATAGGGACAGTTTTCAACTGGTGCAATTCTAATTAATTAATTCCAATTTTTTTCTAGAGTAGCCTCTTTTATTTAGTGCACAGCGAGGCACCTGAACATGCAGAACTTAAAACTTTTCCCACGGGCAAGCAAACAACTATGGAAAATAAAGTTTTTACATGACTAAATAATTCACCGGCTTGGCTGCTGAGGACATTTCTATTTTCATTTTAACGTGAAGCAAATAAAATGATTTAGACATTACAAACCTGTTGCCTTTTTATAATCATCTCAGATAACATTGTACTCAAAAACGATGTCCAATGAGGAAAGACAATTAATGGTTCTACGTGTGTTTAACAGTTCAGCCAAATGATCTAAAACTATTTCTCTGGAGGTTTGACACAAAGTCAAACCTGAAATGTTCGAAACACAACAACAAAAGTCTATTTAAATTTAAACTGTGATGGATGTTTATCACCCGTTAGAATGACTTTGCTTGTGTTCTTTTCCTTCCACTGCTGGACATTATTGTGTTTGCAGATCTCAACAATTAACTTTAGTAAGTACTGTATTTAGTAAATACAGTTTATTATCCCCGAAAGGAATTATGGACACATCCCGACTGAAATTCAAGC
Source organism: Anarrhichthys ocellatus (assembly GCF_004355925.1). Lineage (NCBI taxonomy): Eukaryota > Metazoa > Chordata > Actinopteri > Perciformes > Anarhichadidae > Anarrhichthys > Anarrhichthys ocellatus. The sequence continues at coordinate 3,853,604 of NW_022280052.1, forward strand.
AGCATTCAGGATTATTGCGCACATTTATTTCTATAAAAACATCGATCTGTCAAATACAGAACGGTTCGTTAATGATACAGTTTCCCCCCTCGTGTTCAGTAGGGACATGTGACGAGTGGAGAATTAGCACGTCGTCCCAGAGCAGACTCACGAAGAAGAAAACACTGAGTTGTCCTGCGCTCAGTGGAAGAGGAAATGCTGTGCTGGTTGGAGGCTCGGGGGCCATGTTTTGGAACAGTGACCTCATCCACACCACCCGCCACCCTTTTCCCGAGAAGAGAAGTCAATCTGACAGACGAGGAGGGAGTGAGAGCCGACATCCTCTCTCACCAACAGCAACTTTTACTATCAGAACAGAAAAACACACACACACACACACACACACACACACACACACACACACACACAGCAACAGAGATACAAAGCACAAATATAGGCCTCCACCCCATATGACATACCTGGATTACTACACTGTAAGGACATTCACAGATTGTTCCTTTGTAATCTAATAGGAAACGAGTTAGGAAGAGCAACTGAGGAGGGATCCCTCCTCCAGGACTGAAAGAAGTGCAGATGTTGTGCGTACAGAATAGATCAACATGTGAAGCAGCTTGTTCATAACAAATTAAAACTAATTTAACGAAAATGGTACGACATGATCAAAATCTTCAGAACATCTAAATGGATCTCGAGGTCAGATTATTCTGTTATTTGTAAATCAAGAATGAACTTTGAACATTGACTTAGTTGTTGCTTTCTGAAACAGGAAACAGCATCTCGATGCAAATGTAAATTTTAACAAGCTTCAACTCTCAACCCAGTTAATCTTAAACCTCAATACTGCTAATCCTGAACTTAATCTCTTGTAATAGGGAGGAGTAGATTTGTTTCATGTCTTTATCTTTGTGAGGACTTTTAGGCCTAATAGACATATAAATTAAAGCGCGCACACACACAAACAGTAGAGCCTTTTTGTGCTGCTGGGATAAATCTGCAGTTTCCTAAAGGGAAGCCCACTACTCCCCCAATAAATCCCCCTCATCACCACACACACACACACACACACATAACCCCTTCATGCCCCTGTGGGAGACCTCCCATTGTCTCCCAGTAGGAACTGGGGGTGGGGGCCTGCCAGCAGGAAACCCATCAGGCTGTCCTGAAAGCTGCTTCCTGAAGGCAGCAGGAAAACACCGGAGAGAACGCAAGCAAAAACTGAGAGCTGAACAAATAGAGCCAGTGTGACATAAACACACACACACACACACACACACACACACTGCGGCACCCTGCAGCCAACAACAGCACCGAGGCCGACATCGCATGATGCATCACATGGAGGTTAGATAACGTGTTATCACTTTTGGC
>NW_022280052.1:3864971-3963471 GCF_004355925.1 Anarrhichthys ocellatus
TATATATATATATATATATATATATATATATATATATATATATATATATGTGTGCGTACAAACACACACACACTAACAGAGTAGTGTGACTTCCTCTCCGTCATCTCTTCAACATAAATCACACACTGGCATCACATCTCTAACATCTTGCGTGTCCTGCTGTATCCAGATTAAATGAGAAATCGTTTCTTTTGTAAATCACCTCTAGGTTGACTTCAAACATCACATGCGTCCTGCCTCCCCTCCCTCTTCCTTCCAGATCCTCCAGCAAACACAATCAGCCACATTCAGCCTCCACAATGAGGCTTTATGCCTGTTTGGTGGCGACGCTGTTTTCCAGAAGTTTTGTGAGGCCTCGTTGTTTTCTCCACACCAGACGCCCCCGAAATGTCACAAATTAAATTAAATAAAGTTGCTGGGGAAAAGCCGTTTCACACCGAGCACGACTTTTCGTAAGAAACGGTCTAGTTTTCATAAAATACTCACATGCCCACAGCGCCTCTGCTACATACATGCGACTCACTTGCTATAGTACGGCAACAAGTGCCAGAGGGGCAACAGAACAGCTGGACATGGTAGCGCTGCCTTGACAAATTTGGAAACAATGGCCCCAAAAAGGCAACAAATGGAGAGACAAATGAAGAAACTGTGGGAGGACTTGTGCATCTCTTACAGGTATGTTTAAAAATATCAATTATTTCAGGCATGTACTGGCCATTGGGCAAACAGAGTAAGATCCCAGTCACCTGTGGGCTGCTGCGTCCGTGGGTCAGCCTGAATAAGTTATAGCGACACGTCATGACGAATCAGCTGATGTGGAGCCGTGGAATAACGTCATTCGTGCAGATGTATAATAACATGAACTTTCACTTCGTAGCTGGATTCTGTCTGCATCATTTTACAATCCGTTTGAATCTTTGGCTGCTGCACAGTGGGCTGCTTTACTGAGCTTCTGCTCCATTAGAGCTATTGATCTGGGGACATAGTTGCAATTGTATAGGTTTGTATGCATTTTTACTTGACCTATCATGGATTGTGTGTGATTTAGATCAAGGAACTAAAGGTCTATTCTTTAATCTGGTTTTCATTTCCTGTATGACTGTAAATGTAAAATATAAAGTTTTGCTAATCATATCAGGTCTAATATTAAGCATACATAATTGCTGTATTTATACAAAGGGTTATTTTATATCATTTTTAACCCTTTAAACCATCGTTCTTAATGACCAGTTAATTACTGAATTTAGTCTGAAAACATATTGAACTCTGCATCTATATCTGTATATACTATACTAATTAATTCCCCTTTTATTTCTAAATTCATGCAGGATAAATTCTGAAATTCGTGCACGGAGAAACCCAGGGCCAAGAGGAAGATACTGACCATCAACCAACTACCAACAGTCACAAGATAAACCACCAACAACTAGCAGGTCTGAAGAGAACAGTCGGGGTGAAAAATTGTAAAAGTATTCTGGTATATATTCTCTCTTACCAGCAACAAACTTCTGCATCTTTTGTGAAAACTGCATTGCGGTTTTCCATCCAGTAAAGATTCAAATATGGACGACCACAGAACCAAACGACCTGACTGGACCTGAATGAATTCTTGGAATAGCAAAATTATATGTTTCTTTCTGGAAACAATGCTGCGAGCATCAGTTTGCAGAGCTGCACAGTGTCCCAGTCAGCTGCAACAGCATTATCCAGTCAGCTGAGACTGAGGCGGTCCCATGCCTGACAACCCCCCAACCCCACCCGACCCTGAAACAAAGCAGCGTTCACAAATCAAGTTTTACCCAATTTCCAGTTCTGATGTCACGTTGTATTTTGGACTGAAACACTTTGTTTTCCCTCCGTGGTGAGACACGCTCTCCAGGCCTGTTTTCCTGACAAGACAAACTGAACCTTTGTAGAAGCTGCTTTTTAAATATCCAAGAAAAGACTTAACCGAGTTCTCCATCTAAAAATATGTTTCTTTCTGCACATTTACTTTTTCCTACATTCCCTTCAGCTGTTTGTTTTCTAGACAAGCAAATAACGAAAACAAACCAGCTTGATGCGCCTCTAAAAGTCTCTCTGAGTTGACCTAGATATTCAACATTTGTCTCTGTCACAGCAGTAGCAACTGGAGTCTCCAGATGTTTGATTCTCATAACTACAGAACAGGACCAGATGTCAGCAGCTTTCTGCCCAGAAACAACTGAAATATGTATATCATCAAGTTGTTTCCGTCACCGGTGGAAATTATACCAGTTCAAGCATCGCTTTGATGGAGAGCGTCGGGGTAATGACAAGGCACTGGGTGCACGTAGGTCTTTGAAATGTCTCCCAAAGCTCCTGCGAACACACCTTCATCGCCGCGGAGCTGCTCCTGTGGAAAATACATGTTTGTTGGGGTCTTATTCAGTTTTCCTTGCAGGCGCGGATTCAGTTAGCTTCTCAACTTTGGGCTGCTCGTTACTCCTGAGAGGCAATCTGATGTCTGCCAGGCATTACAAAACATAATTGAACATATCGATGGCATGCAGCAGATGCCGAGACAACCTGCACATTGATCTCAGCCGGATTGCAAAGGAGACTCCTTTCATAGAATTTGGCTTTTACTTGCTCTTCTTCTGCCGCCTCTTCTGTTACATTACACAACTATTTACCGCCTTGTTTTTGCCGTTTTATTGGTCTGTTTTTCAATATTTTGGTTGATAAATAATGTACTAGATGAGTTTTAAGCAATAACAACCAATATTCAGGTTGTCAGGTTACCTCAGGCTCCATCACTCAGCTCTTTAGTTCAGACTCTCTCTAGTGAGACTTTCCAATGGACCGTCTGAACTTCTGGAAAAAGAACAACTTGATGGCTTTTAGAAAGTGAGAAACTCATCCCTTTATTAATGACTTCACTATTAATGACAAAGCAGCCACAGAGATGTTTAACAACATGGCTACGCAAAAAAGTTATTCTTTTTAATTGCTTATAACTGATCTGTCAAGGAGGAGGAAATTACTTTAAAACATGAATAAAGCCGTTAGTTATGACTTTTAAAGATTAAATTAGATTCTATTAGAAAGTGGAACAGGTATTTTATATTTTTTTTTGCCTTTTCCTTAAATAAAGCCTTTCACAGAATGCTTTACAAAATGACTGATATTCATAAAAGCATTACATTTTTAAGAAGTCAGGCGGTAACATTAGGATACAAAAGATAGTTTTCATGTTGGTGGCTGCAGTGGGAACTGAACATGTCAGTGTTGTTCAGCCTCTGCCTATGACTTCATAGGGCAGATGTGCTTTTCCACAACATTTCCTCCATTATGAGCCGGTGAACAGAGGTGATCTCTGTGCTACAGAACACGCACTAAACTAGAGTTCAAGGCCTCGCTCTGCCCTGACTTTTTCCTCAGGCCTTAGATTCAAAATCTCGTTACAGCATCAGAGAAGGTTCGAGTACAACCACAAACGTCTCGCTCTCTTTAGCGGCGCACAAAAACTTTCATTGTTTGATCCAAAAATTTAAATTGGGTTGAAAATGTTTCCGGCCTCACAGTGACATGCAGGAAGTGTTTCCAAAAGCAGTCGTGGTTTGGTTCTTCCACAGAGAGAAGTGGTCAGCTCAGGCACAACGAGAGTCTGACCTTTTTGGTGCTCAAACCACAAGAGTCAAACCAGTCTTTCACCATTTTACCCGCCAAAAAGCCTTTCAGGGTCAAGAATCCCAACCTGTAAATCACGATCCGAGTCTAGACTAAACAGATCCTCCAGATGAATCAACATGCAGCAGTGATTTCTCCGTTTGACGTTTTCTCAGCCTGATGTTAGTGCACACAGTTTGATTAGTGCTTCTTCTTTCCCAAGCTCTGCCCAAGTACTTCAGTGAATGTGGGTATTTTTAGCCCTGTGTTTTTCATTCAGAGTTTCTCAGGCAGTGGAGAGAGCAGAGGGACGAGCGTCTGATTGGACCACCGTGGTAGACGCTAACCTTTTAATACATAGTATTGTCCTGTTTTACTACAGTCATTAGAAGGCATTGCTCCTTTATGTACAGTCATTTGCAACATTTTAAAGGATAAATCTGGTGATATATGTAATTGTATATATGTAAACAAATCCTGTGAAAAGACCAAAACAAACAGTAAATTGATCCCACTAAAAAGTCACAGAGAGTTTTCCAGTGTCTCATTTCTACTGAAGCTATTCAGAATTATACAAGAGACTTGATTGAATTCATGCAAAAGGCCAAGAGGAAGGACTTCATAATAAAAGATAATCAGACAACTAAATTAATAAAGTAAGTTGCATTTCTACAAAACCATGAATCTGTCATCTGGAGAATTTTTAAAAGACTAACAATTAACAATTAAACAATTAAATACAAACTCAATCGGCAAAAATCCCAAACAAAACCTAAGTTGTTGGTTTTTTGTTTCACGAGTCACATCTCGAGACTAATCGGACAAATAATATTATGATGAACTCTGAATATTTAAGTGTCTACCAGCTACAAAGAACTAAGACAACACAACAGCCTTTGTTTTACTGTTAAAGATTTGTGTCATTTCTACTTATTACATTCCACTGTGTACAGTGTTGTGTTCTTGAATTGTAATTGCTCTAAACTTCCCGTCCAGCTGGAAGTCAACTCTGGAGCCATTGTTTTAAAATATTTCAACATGGTCTCTGCAACAAAAATCAGGATAAATCAAAAAAAAAAAAAAATGTTCTACCTTGTGAAAACTAAAACTACATGTAGACAACTCACAGCTGCTTCACTCAAACACACTGAACTTCTGAAAGGCTTCTCTCCTTTCAGGGACAGTTGGGAAAGCCACTCCAATCAGAGGATCTGGCATGAAGCTGAAAGTGGTAATTTCCATTTTCTAAGCCTGGATGCCTGCTAATTATGATGACAACCTCCTGCTCTCAGGTTCCACACAGCTCCGACACTTAAAACTAATTGTTGCCTTAGATTGGAAGAATAAAAATTGCCTCAACTAAAAGGTAAACAAACCACATAGATTCACAGAGCAGAACATTTATTTGTTTAAATTCTCCTGGAATTGTTCTTATTTAATCAGTGGGTATCCGCTTTAATAACAAATAGTACAAGCTCAAGATTCTTCCTTCAACTCATAAACAAATGCCGCCACCTTTAACAGGGAGGCGTTCAGACCAACTTTTACACGGCATTAAAATAAATTTCACAGAGGCCAGTCCAGCAACCAGTAGTGGAAGAAATATTAAAATACAGAAAAATACCCCATAACAAGTGAAAGTCCTGCATTCAAAAACATAAGTAAAAGTACAGAGGTACCATCAACTAAATGTAATTTAAAGTATTAAAAGTAAAAGTACTCATAATGCAAAGACATTTAGAAAAAGTAAGTACGATAAGTACGTAAGCTGTTAAATAAATATAGTGGAGTAATAATTACAACATTGTGTGTGATGGAGTAGAAGTATAAAGTAGTATACAATGGAAATATTCAAATAAAGTAAATGTACCTTGAAGTTGTACTTGAATACAGGGCCTCAGTAATAGTGCGTTTGCCAACACCGGCAAAACAACACAGTGTCATCCGGAAAATTCCAGTGTTGGTGCCCTGTAAGGGCACAATCCTGGTGCCTTACTTTGTAGCATCAGCTGTGTATTCGCACCGTTTACTTTGTGATTGTCGTGACAAAAGATTGAATAGTTGCTGCCGTGATATCTCTCCAGGAGTCATAAGATGTGACAGACCCTCTGTACAGTGGTTTGGCATCTGTTGAGCCTTGAAACAAATTAATTTGTTACTCAAACCGTTTCATTGTCTAACCTGCATCTGAAACAACACGGCCCAACCAACGCCTGAATGCCCACTTAAAGCTGCACTCAGTGGTCCTTCAAATGGACGTCATTCAACACAAGAGCAATCCAGTGAAGATGTTGAATGAGGCTGAAAAATGTTTCTGCACACAGCAGCGATTTTATTCTCATTCAGGGGTTTATTTAGGATTGCAAACCCACCAGATTACCTGTGAAAAAATGCAGATTTTGACTTTAGTGTGCTGTCATCTTAACGCTGGTGAGTCCAGCTTTCTCTTCGCTCATCATGTCACTGCAGTGCAGAGTTACTCAGTCTGGAGGGGCTAAAATAAAACCACTCGTAATAGAGCTAAAAATACGACGGCATGCATCTTATCAAGCTCGTGAGTGAGAGCACACACCCAAATTTAATTCAGTTTTAATTTAATAAACTGTCCTCCCTCTGTTCTTAGGTGCAAGGCAAGAAAGTATGAGTTAGGGAGTGTGTGTATAAAGGCAAAAAATAACTGGAGCAAGAGAGGAAATATCCAGAGTATCAAAGTGTAACACTGAGCTCCTGACACCTCCAACTAAACTTACAGTCAATCTATTTTTGAGACGACAGCAGTAAGTGAAAACCCCAGAGTCCTGTTTCCCCTCAGCCAGAAAGGTTGTTGAGCGATAAACACTGACTCAAAGGGACACGTCTCTGCTTACTCATGTCATCTTTGTACAGCAGGTTGTCTCGTCAATTTGAGATATTTGCCTTGGTTACATATCAAAACCAACATTAAGAAATACCCTCCAGCTTTAATTTCTGTTTCATTTTTACAAGAAGACGCTAAAGAGGAAGTTCCACAAAAAGGCCACGGCATCCTGACATTCCTGACTGAAATAAATAAACATGTATTGTTTCTCTGTAGCCTTTTATCCATTAAGGCTACAGAGAAACCCTTTATATGGTTGGTATTAAATAATTTAGCCACACTCATAAAGAAGAAACATAAACGTACAATTAGGACGCACCGATCAGACTCTTTTCAGCCATGATACCAATACTGGAGCTTCTGCTATCGGCCGTCTAAATTTGTCTAAATTTAAACAGGGATTAAAATTCCAGTGAGTAACGTATATAGTATATAATATAGAATTGAATAGAATAGATCAGCCACTTTGTCACCAATACCCATTCTAGCTATTTGAGTCAGTAGACTGTATCTGCGTAATATCGCACAATGGCAGAAACGCTCTCCCATCCAGTAGCGGCCATCATCATCGATCATCAAACTGGACGCTCTTTCAAACTTGTCTTTAGAACCAAATGTTGCTTCCTTTTCCTGAATCCTTCCACTATACCTCTGTAAACACACCCGATCACCAGAAACAACAATATTGGCCAATTCTGCAAAATAAAATCGAGGATGCAATTACATCGTTTGTTAACATCCAACGTCGATATCATTTAAAAGGATTTTGTTCTTTGGTATCTGCATGTGGCAACTAAAGTATGTTTAAGGTTTAGAGAAAACAGGATGCTGGTTATGGAAAATTAACTTTGGTTAAACCTGCAATAACTGACCACTAGGGGAGCAGCAAAAACAAGATGTGAACACATTGACATAATATCACTTTTTAAGTTGATATGTTGAGCTTGATAGCAAATAGCTTATTTACACATCCAGAAGAGTTGTGTTTGTGTCAGCCTAGTGGCTATAAGTCAAATATGAACTGTTTAGCTCTGTATTTGGTCTCTACCAACTATATATAGGGTTCAACACTTCTGACAAGAGAGGGGGGCGTTTTCATCCCATTAGGAGCCTCACACACAACACTATTAGAGATATTTATTCTGCTCTACTAGCAAGCAAACCAACTTTATGCATAACACTTCGCAAACAGAAGTCCTGAATGGGAGAGAGACGGGGAAAAGGAGGTAGAGAAAAGAAAAAGAACAAGCTAAGTAGTAATGGTAATACAATTAAGTATTTTAGAAATGACAGAGTTACAGTCACTTTTTAGGGCTATAAAAAGCAATAATAGACATATGACTTTAAAGATAGAAACAATTCTCTATTGTTTCTATAGGTCTCTATTGAAAATCAAAGGATTTTGGCTACATTCCTGGAAGTTAAAAACGCAAAAAAGCACAACATGATTATAAACACATAAGCGTAGTAGGACAGTGATATTACAGGAGCATCACAAATATATAGATTTCCTGCAGCCGACGAGTACTTCTTACAATAATTCACCGCAACACTTTGAGGCTAATAACTAAAACACATGCAGAGTAAATCTTTGTGTTGTTAGTTCCTGGAGCGTGGCAATAATCAGCGAATCAATAGGTATCAGTGTCAGTGTGTGGTCATCGATCCCTCGGGCTGTTTCCTACCTTCTGCCGTGTGTCCGTCCAGTCTCACTGAGACTTGTCATGACTTTCTGGAGAAGGTAAGAAAAGTTTGGGAGGAGAAGATGAAAAAAAAAAAAAAAAAAACTCCTACCCCTGACTTGTGTCAAGGTACACAATATATAAAATACGTTTTCCGGTTTGGGATTTAAAAATAAAACGACAATGTTGAACATGATTTTTTTTGTTAGTCGTATATAAGCAGTTGCCACTTTCGTTTTGTTTTTATGCTGCGTTGCTGCAGCAGATATGCTGCTTATACTTTTTTTTACATTTCACTACAATATAAAATCTTTTTTTGCGTACGCAAAACCTGCTTGTGTGGAACCCATGATGTTGCATTGACAATAAACATAAGATTTGAGAACAAGAAGCAGACACATTTACTTTCATATACGAGTGATACATTGTTGCCTAGACTGTAGGATCAATTCAAAATAGGCTACATTTGATTGTGTGCAAGTGTGAGGTAAAAGTTGATTGATGTGTCATTTAAGTTACATAATTATATTAAATACATGCCCAATAATGCTATAGTAGCCTGACATGGCAACAAGATAAATTGTCATAGTGTGAAAAACATACTTGACACTCTGCAGGCTGCATTTTAGCACGCGTGTCCCACCATGTGCTTTTATTTTGAAGGCAGAATCCTGTTTGACCCAGTCATTTCCGGTCTAACTGTGGATTTTGACCAGCTTCTTTCAGATTGCTGTTAGTTTGCCGCTGGTTACAGTGCGAAGGAATCAATGACAGACAGCTGAATCCTCCAATCAGGAACGAAAAACACGGCGCCGGGCTGGTGACGAAAGGGGGCGGGACTTGTTCGTCAGTTTGGTCGACAAAATGCGTCGTTACATTTGTTCATAGTCGCAAAACATGAGGCCGATCAACCGATATAACGTTTTCACAATATCAAGTTAATCCACATACTTTAAACCCATTTAGCTTGTTTTAGAAGTCTTTTCTTAGGTTGTTCAGTCTAAATATCTAATATCGATGTGGTCTGTTCGTATCAAAGTCAACCAGCGCTCACGCAATATTTTCTTTTTTATGCCCTTCACAGTTTTAGACGAAACCATATTTGTTTATATTAAAATAAACAGCCAAGACTACAACCATAAAACATCAGAAAGTACAATATCTTCCATCAAGCAGATGAGGACGCTGTTGTCTTTCAGTTTGAAGGCAGTCAGAGCATTTTCGTACCTGAAACCGACAGTCCACAACATAGTACTGTTTAATAATAGTGCTGGAAAGTACATTTTGGTAGGTAGGAATACTTTTACTTTCCTTGAGTGTTTTAATTGAATGCTACTTTATACCTGTACTTCACTGCATTTCAGAGAGAACTGGTATGCTACTTCAATACAGCTGGAGTTAGATTATGATTAATGTTCTTATTTAGTTTTAGTTTCCACTGCATCCGGCTCAAGCTGTTTCTTTTTACTTAAGTCATTTAAATTAGGCTCATGTTCAGTTCAGTTCACATCTTTCAGCTTATGAACAGTCCTTCAGATTTAAAGGATTTATTAGGTCTATATGTCTAGCGGCAATATGGGGTTCCAAAGTTAATTCTTGACTTGAGAAACATTCGTTTGAGCTTTCAAGCAAATATGTTCTTTGTCATTAGAACAAGAGCCGGCAGAAACAACCCTCAACATGATGCTGTCAAAACACCACACACACCAAGAGACAGGACAGGAGGAGTGATGGTAAAGAGACAGATATGTCCCTCAGGAGTTGATGGACCAAACACAGCTAAGGGTAGATTCATATTGACCAGAAACACAATTAATTATATAATGATGTTGCTTTGTAGCTGTGTAAATAAGCAACTGTTTGACGACTTTATAAAGATATAATAGTGAGTTGTGTTGACGGCGTGTTCTGCTTTCCCCAAGTGGCCACAAATCACAACTATCATTGCAGCTTTAAAGAAACTGTAAATGTTAAAGCAGGAGATAAATACATCAAAGTTAATAGGTTGACACAACAGGAAATTGAATAAAAAAATAGTTTATTTTTTTTTGCCTTGTTTAAATGCAAGTAATGAACACATGCCTGAATGTTTTAGATTTAGTTATCATTTTATTAGAAGATTATTTAAAAAAGCACTGAAACAGTACATTTTTACTTAATATATTTAGTCAGTGGTTATTATTCCTCTCTTGTACAGGTGATGAGTAACAAAGTAGAAGTACATTTAGCTACTACCTCTATATTTTACATGGGAAATGTAAATGTAAAAGTAAATGTTTAAAAATTCCGAGACAATTTTAATGACACTTTAAAATATAAAATTGTGCCTCCTGGTCTGGCTGCTGCTTTTAGTCTTTTTTTAGGAGGGGACAGAGGATATTTAGGGGGACATAGCAGGTCATCAGCATATAACACATAGAGGTATACTTTACTTGAAAGCTGGGAAACTGAAGATTAGTTGAAGTGAAAAAAGCCCCAACAAATTGTTGCAGTGTAGTATACCAGAAAAATTTCAAAATGACATCAAGAGTATTGTATGGCATAAAAATAAAAATGTCATGGGATAGTATGTCAAAAGAAGTCATGACATTTTTTTTTATTTTAATTTAAAAAGTCATAGTATAGTATGCCATGGAAATGTCATAGTATAGTGTGTGGTAAAAATATAAAAAAGTCATAGTATAGTATGTCATAAAAATGGTACGTCATACTATACTATCTATGACATCAAAATTGTATACTATTGTATATTGTAGTTTAAGTTTAAGTCATAGTATAGTATGCCATACAAAACTGTAAGTAAGTCATTAAAAAGATGCCATGAAAATGTAATGGTATAGTTGGTCATAAAAAAACATTAGTATAGCTTGACATGAAAAATAATAGGAACGGCATAGTTTAGCGTGTCTAAAAAAGTGGTATAGCATGTCAAAACAATTCTTAGTACAGTGGGTTGAAAATAGTCAGTTTAGCATGTAGAAAAAAAGTAAAATATTCATGGTACAACAGGTTGAAAAAAGTACTCCAGAATTAATTTGCTAATTATTACTATTTACATAATTGTATAATACTATAAAATGATGATTTTTTTGGACAGACATGGATGTCAACGTTTCACAAAACATTTTAGATTATTTAATTGAAAATGATAGTCAGTATATTGGCAGAGGAATTCCTGCAAACACTGATGGGTCAGCCACTATCCTACTGGCCCGCTTTCTGTCTCTGGCATCGGGCAGAACATTCACAGGCACCTGTTCCTGGCCTATGAGCCACCAGGCTGTTTGCACAATGCGTTCCAGTGTGTGGTTGGTGTTGGCAAAGGATGCGGGGAACCACACTGTGATGGAAGAGGTGAGGACACTCTTGATGGTGGCTCTGTAGAATTGGGTGTGAACTTTCGGGAGGATGCTTATCTTTTTTTTTTGGAGCAGTCTGAGGAAGAACATCCTCTGGTGAGCTTTCTCGATTACATAAAGATGCGTGTGTCTAGAGGAAGCTGTGTCTATGTGCCTTCACAGAATCCTGCAGCACCTGGAGGCCCCACCATTTATGAAAGGGTTTTATTCTTTTTAGTTAAGCTTTTAATTTAGTCCTCGTGGAGTGGTGTAGGGAAAACAGCCTGATTGTAAACATCGCTACGATCAAAGAAATAATAACCGCGATAGGGGAGAAGATTGACACTTTTAAATTCCACAAGCGTCAGTCAACAAGCACTTCAAAAGAAAAAAGTAGATAGTAGCAGAACAAAGTACTCCAGGGTTGTATCAGTTTATCATACATTTATGGAGAAATGTGCTAACTGTTTTCACTGTTATTTATTGATGTTTTTTGACTGTTTCTTAGAGATGCACTGAGACAAATTCCTCTCAACTGTGTCGACATAACAATAAAGTATTGAACTTTGACCTCTATCGTTCTGTGTTGGTAACTTTGTAGAAACCTTTGTACACAGTGAGCAACCAGAGAGGGGAAAAAAAGAGTTGGAGGCCAAACACCAGCAGCTCTTTATCAGAACAAAAAGCTATTTCCCAGCTGAGTAGCGAATGGCACTGACGGGATGGAGATAGAAGGACACCCGTCTTTCACGTTCAAATCAAAGTCCAGACACTGGCAACAAAACATGTTTTCTTCGCTGCGACCCGAAGGAGAGTCCAGGTGGGGCCAAACAGGATGAAGTAATAAACACATTTGGCATCAGCTTCAAGACCTCTGAGGAGGGAAAGGAGCTCCTTGTTTGGCTTCAGAAAAACGAGTTCAAGTCATGAATCATAAAATTAGGGGCTTTAATTTAAGATTATTTTTATTATCAATTTCTAATAATTTACTGTAGTGTATTTGAAGTATTGTCACAAAAACATGACCATATCCATCTCATTGATATTTAAGTTTAATGTGAAATTAGATTTTATTTGCACATTGTATTAAACTAATGCTTGTGTATAAAGATCAGAAATGCCTTGGCAGTTAGGCTACAGCTTCAAGAGCTCCACCTGACCTGCAGCTAACTTTTAGGATTAGTTCATGAGTAGATGAGAATTGTTTAAGATTTGGGCGTGATTGGGACATCCACATGTTTTGGTCCTGTCTGCAGCTGAACAATGGTTTTCCCTTTCAAATTAATGCATCACAGTTATTGATCAAAACCTTTTTACGTCCATACTAGTGTTGGTCCCTGAAGATTTGAATGTCACAGCTAACAAAGCTAAGTCTGCACCCTTCTTTACACGACTAATTATCTTCAAATGAAAAGGGACTGAACCACCATCATGTCATAAACACTGGCTGGAGGATTCAGTGGCACATGTCAAACTCCAATAAGTGACACTGGTCTTGGCTAAAGCAGAAGGTTTTAGATCTGGCAACCCTTTTTCTGCTTTATTTTAGAAATTGGACAATTTCCTGTCGATGTGTACGATTTTACAATGTCTAGTATTCCTTTGTTTCCCTTTTGGTATTTTGTATGTATTTGCTGTGAGCTGATGTTAATGTTGGAATGTTGAATGGAAATTCAGTAAAAAAAAGAAATTATAAAATGTTTAATTAAGTTTGGTTTCAGCAGATTATTTTAATGTGTCTTTATTTTCTAAATATTCATCCAGAAATCCTTTTCACTAACTAAAAATAGACAACTAATTTTAGCATAATACAAAACACATAATAATTGTAAGTGCAAAGTAGCAGTGATCAGCAACTTACTAGGAAAGATTCCTTTACAAAATATAACAAATAGAACTAAACTGTCAAATATGTCAAGTGATTAAACTTTGTAAAATGTCTCTTGATGATGTTTTTAATCTTCTGATGACTACGATAATATTATATAACATTTGGGCCATGTTTAAAAACAAATTTAGATTATTTTCTCATAATTGAAAATATCCCAAAACACAAAAAACTATAAAACAATAAAGCAAAGAAAACTAACTGAAAAACCAACAATCAGTAAGAAATCTGCATGTGGTTACAAGTAAAGTTATTTTCACACCCAGAGGCTTTCCTACCAGTTTCTGGGTGAAAGGTGAACCGTGTAAGAGAAGTGATTTGACCCTCTTACAGCAGAAGTCACGGCCCAGCAGAGCGTGAAGCAATGTGATGGTGGGTGCAGTGAACCAGTGAAGCCTCATGTGAGTAACTTTCTTGACTGAAGCAAAGGTTAGTACCTGATGAATAACACCACAAACAAAGGTCAAGCAGGGTTTCATGTTAAGAAATGAAGCAGAGGTCGGTGAGGTATTTATATTTCATGCAATGAGACGCTGAGGAAGTTTAAAGATGAGTTTAGACAGATTGTCAGGTGTACGTTTGTTGAAATGAGGAACCATCATCCTGTCTTAACAGGATGTAAAAGAAAGACATCACACAGGGAGGTGTCATGTAAAACAGCGCTGGTCCAAGTTGTAGGCTACGACTGTTCAAGTTACTCTAAACAAGATTAAACATGTCAGGATGCTTCTGCTGCCTGTCCGATGGTCAAAACGTGTTGGAAACCCCCTCCTCCCTCCCAACACACCTTTCCAACGTCAAGACTGAGAACACTGCTTCCGACAACTTCAGTAACTTTCCAAAACCGACAATTTACACACACTTCACGCTGTGATCGGCCAACTGTACAGAAGTGAGAAAGTTGTCAGGGCTTTACATTCTCTCTCTCTAGTCTTGTTTTCTCTCTAAAAGCAACTATTTCTGTCACTTTTCATGTTTACAACCGAGTGCAACACGTCTTTCAACTAAATGTTATCCCCAATCAAGCTGTTATCGGTCCCCTCTACGATGGCGGACTGTTTACCCCGCTCCTTCAAGTGTGCATGGTTGTGCAGCTATATGCACACTTTGCCTGCAGACGTGGTCGAACATGTCGCTCCAACTAGTTAGTTTAGAGCACTGCATCTTTGTGAAGCTCTTACGCCCATCCTAAAGAACCTAACCTAACTGTAAGATGCATAACAGTTGAAGTCAAAAGTTAGATTCTGATCCGTAGCACACCAATGTAAGTGAACGAAAACAAATGGTAGTGGTTAAATTAAAATTGTATTCACCTGCATATTCGTCCTCTGGGGACCATAAATGTACAACATTTAAATTCGATTCATCTACTAGATATCAAAATATTACACAGGAGAAGTAATAACTTTGACCTGCTGTTGCCGCTGAAGTGGAATTCTGAGGAATCGCTTAAGTCATTCAAATACTGTACATCCTCTGGGGATCATGAATGTCTGAATGAGATTTCAAGGCAGATGTTTCAGTCTGGATCAAAGTGGTGGACCTGGCATCGCCATCACTACAGCTCAAAAATATACAAATTACATAAAAAGCTTGATTACAAACAGAACTATACATTAGCTAAAAATAAATAGAATAAGTGGTTTAATTTAACGGTAAGATACAGGATGATGAACCTAAAGTAGTGCTGATTTAAATCACTGTAAAACTATACATTCAGTGTTTCACAGTAGCCTTAAAAACCTCATTAACCCACTCGTGAAAACAGGAAAGGTATTTACACAGCCTGACATGCCTTCACCTCTGTTGTACTCTTTGATCAGGGAGTGGATGCCTCAAGGAAACAACGCTGCTTTCTAGGCTAAAGTGCAAGCTAGAGAATCAGGTTTAAAAAAAAAAAAAAAAGAGGAGAAAAAAAAAAGGCAACTGGTCCCAAAGCGAGAGGGAACACCAGGATACAGATGCTGTGAGAAGAGAAACTGGGTAAAAGGTCAGAGTGATGCATGTGAATGAGCGGAGAATCAACCTTTGAATTGTAAATAAAAGCTGCTTTGTTATGAATCCCCCATGACGTCACGAACGTTACCTTTCACACACTTTGCTTTTCTGCCAAATTATCTGAGCTGACTCCCATATGTTGAAAACAGAAAAGAGACGAGACGGGACTAAAGACTGTTTTCCAAAAATGACAGATACCATTCTAAACCAAATAAATAAGTATAAAACATTAACATTAAGTTACAGGATTTCTGTTGATTTGTGTCCCTTAGTTGAAAATATAGATAGAAAACGAATGAGACAGAACTGTGATGAAAACATTCAAATAAATCTGAAATGCCTAATCAAACAAATCCCAAATCTCTGTTACACTAATTTTAGATTTGCTGTCAATGGTTTATTTTTTTCTCATCTCGTGCTTCTGTGAATTGGCTGTGTTTATCTTTCAAGGTGACTGATAAAGACTACACAAACACTCGAGGTTGAAGATCACAACAAAAGTTAAAAATAAATCCTGATCCAGCTGCAGCTCTTCTGCTTTTGTTGGTTGGTCTCGCCCTCAAGCTGAGTATATCAGATCCTAAAGAGAGTTTGGGAATCTTTTCTTTCCTTGAGAGGCTGATGCAACACACCAGACACGTGACAACAGCCTCAACTTTCACACACTAACCCACTGGTGCCTGAAGACACGGTCTACCCCCGCCACCGCCACCCCGCCCCTTAGTGGAAGCTCATGTCCTGTACATGTGCAGATCTGATGGAACATGCTGTGTTGTTGTAATCTGCACATAGTTAAAGTGACCTCGGGGTTCAGGAAAGTTTCTGGATGTTTTTGGAAGATGAAAACTGTCTTTTAACTCATGTCAAAGTGTGATTTGTTGAGATTAATTAATCTGCAGATAACCAGTTATCTGATGTGTCGGGACAATATGATCAGATATCTGCCGCTCAGTGTCATTCACCTCATTTAAGTCACAGATACAGAAATGCATGTGTAAAATATTTGTTAATATTGTCATTTACAAGCCTAAAATATATCCAGGCACATCACTGCAATCAACATCCACGTTTGAACTTTGCCATACTAACGCGTGTTCCAGAAAACCAAAACAATGAGCTGAAAGACGCTAAAACGCTCGGTAGAGCTGAGCAACAGATTCAGGTGATACTTACTGTATGTGTGGGTCAATTACTATGAGCAACTCCTTCCAGATTACACATACTGTGTTTTTACATTGCTCATATAAAAATAACTATTAGTGCAGCTTTAACGCAGCTGAATGCAAATAACTGAATGAGGCTTTACATGACTGCCAACATCTTTAAAAGCATCAACATGATCTCATCTTGTGAAGTCGGGGCTAGAAGGAACTTTCCACTTACGAAATCATATAAACCTGTGATGGATTCGTTTAATAAGAAGCATGTATCACTACGATACTACGTCAGGGGAAATCAAATGTATAAGCCAAAGTTAGAGTGTGGCTCTTGTATTTCTTTAGAATGAAACAATGATTTGCTGGCAGTGTCAATATAAAAATGAGCGAAACTTTAAAAAAATGTCAAATCGCCCTTAGTTTCCCGTCTGACAATCTAACTGAAGATTTGGATAAATATTATGATAACTACCACCACAAATATATTTTAATACATCTTCTAGTTTCTGAAACCCTGAATTCCCATTTACAGGAAACAGCTGTTATTAAAACAAGGCTCAAGGCTGCCTCTGAGCAGAGCTGCGGACACAAAGCTGCGCCTCATGTAAGCTGAGAGCAGGAGGTTTAGGGATACGTGCAGGACGGCAGCCTGCATGCACAGACAATACGTGCACTGGATCACAAATCAGACACTCACAGTACAAACAAATGATGTAAATGTCCCGAGGCCGAGGCTATATCACGAATACAAACAAATGACAAGTATACTGGTTCAGTTGTCAATGTTAGGTTTAGTTTCATCATACTCTACTTTGTAACTGTGCAACAAGAAAATATAGCTCCTCTTTGTCCGTCTGGTTTCATCAGAGGTTGGGAAACATTCATGACTGCAGTTTCAAAATGTTAGTTGCCATTATGATTTAGTTTGACACCACAACAACAGCTTGTTTATCAGAGACTACAGTCAAACATTACCACACTGAGCGGTTTCTCTTCTCGACATTTGTTTTTTAGCTTCACTTGCAGCGTGGCTGTCTGTAAGTCCACCATGTTGGTCCACACTGAAATATCTCAACAACTAGTGGATGGGTTGGCATGAGATTTGGTTCAAACATTCATGGCTTAAAGAGGATGAATCCTAATGACTTTAGTGAATACACATCACATTTGTGGTTTTGAATGAAAGGTCTGCACCACTATTGGATACATTGTCATGTTCCCCTAATGATGAATTGTAATAACTTTATTATCGCTTGACTTTACGTCTTGCAACACCATCAGGCTAACATTTTAATTCCTCCAATATTAATAATATATTATGAACTTCGTTGTTTTAAGAAAATACATGTAGGAACAGATTTTCCCATCAGCCTCAGGTTTACTTTGTGTTTAGTACTAATTAGCAAATGTTAGCTTGCTAACATGCTAAACTAAGATGGCAAACATGGTAAATATTACACCTGCTAAACATTAGCATGTTAGCATAGTAACATGATGTTCAGCCTCGTGGAGCGGACATCGTGGCTGTAGATGCTTAGTTTAGTTATCATATTCAGATCTTTGTGAGTTCTTCATGTTGACATTTTGATTTTGATTCATTAGATTAGGGCTGTAATTACTGACTATTGTTAATTTTGCTATTGACAAATACTTTCTTGATTAATAGTTTGGTTTGTAAAATATGGAAATACAAAAATGGCCATCAGTTTCCCTAAAACGCAAGGTTTCGACCAACAGCCCAAAACTCAAAGATAATAAGTTTATCATCACAATAGACAGAGAAAAGGCAGATAGTTGTAGAATATTTGTAATTAACTTATTAACTAATCTTTTTAGTGCATCATAACTTCAAGAGTTTAAGAAATCCCTTTTAATCTGACCATTTATAATCTTCTCTTGTCTGAGTAAAATATTTCTTTAAAAACGCTTTTCTTATAAATCACAAGCAAAGCCATGGTTTTCCATAATGTACTGCATGTGTGTGTTTCAGTGTCTGGCATATCATGTGGCATCTGTACCTCATCAGTGAGCTACACCTCGTGCCTTGCGCCAACGTGAGTGATTGTTGGACTTCGTCGTCAGGACCGTGTGTGTAAAAAGGCCTGAGGGTTGAACTTTCCCCTACTTCTCACACTGACTCCTCCATCTTTAAATGTTCTCCAGCATTCCTGAATACTTCAAACTGAAGATGGGCAGCGACTCGCCTGCTTCACTCACTGAGATAAACAACAATATTGAGTATCAGTGGTTCATTTGTGGAGGCAAAAGAAACTAAATCTGACCATAACATCTTGTTGTTTAACATTCAACAAAACTATAACTATTGTGACTTTTTTTTTTTTTTTTTTTTTTTTAAATCAATCTGAATTTCCACATGAAATTTAAAATAATAAAAACTACACAGATATTTTGGTGTTAGGTTGAATCTTTTTGAGTGAACTGAAATATGGAAAACAGTAGATAAATATTGTTTTATTACAATCAGTGTGTTGGGGATGTTAAATGCATGCAAAACGTTAGATGTAATACTTCATATTCTATTTGCATTAATGAACAAATGAACGCCTGTGATATACAGGATAATTATGTTACATAGAATAACAACAATAAGCCAATTAATTGATAAGTCAGCCACTATTGAGTCATTTTTCAAGCAAAAATACCAAATATGTACTGTTCCAGGTTCTCAAATGTGAAGATTCTTGGTCTTAGATGATAATTTGGACTTGTTGTTCAGACAAAACAAGACAATAATGTCACCTTGTGATGTAATCTTTGCCTTTTCTGATATTTTATAGATGGTAAATCAGTTGTTAAAATAATCAGCAGATTAATCATTAATGAAAATTTGTTTAAAAGTTTCAGCCCTAAATAGAATATTTGAGTTATTTTATGGAAACTACAAAGCGCACAGCTAGAAAAAAAAAGACATTTTTTTAACTTTTGTCACAAACTAAAAACTAAAATCAGAAGCAGACTTTGGTAGAAAAGCGAGTGTTTAATCCGTAAGATTCAGACCTTTCATTGCATCATGATCCAAGTCTGCATAAGGGTGACTACTATGAAAGACTTTCCACGCCCCCAGTCTCCCGTCATCCCACCTCCAAGCTCCAAAAGCCAATCAGAAGAGCCCTCTGCTGCAGCACTGAGCTATAAAAATCTCTCAGTGCTGTTTAGAGACAGATATCAAAACCAGCTTTCATACTGAAACAGACTCTCAGCGGACACAAAGATGAATATGCCACAGCTTCTCATCCTCCTGTTGACCATTTTGGTGCACGCAGCAGTCGCTTTCCCCACAGACAGAAGAGCTCAGCCTGACAAACACGCCTCCTGGGATGACATGAACATTTTGGCTCACGGCCTCCTGCAGCTGGGCCAGGGTCTGAAGGAGCATGTGGACAAGAACAAAGCCCAGATGAGAGACGTCAACGCCAAACTGAAGGCCTTCAACCGCACGGTGGCTGAACTGGAGAGGAAGCAGCAGGAGCAAGATGAAGCTCTGAAGGCAAGAAGCAAAGAGGTGGAGGAGGAGAGGCAGAGGCTGGCGGCAGAGCTGGCTGAGGAGGTGAGGGTGAGGGTGGAGGAGGTGAAGACACAGAGCGAGGACATCCACACCAGGATGGACAGACTGGAGGAGAAGGTGGATGAGGTTCTCAAAGAGCCGACACTGGTCAGCAACAACAGCGATCGCACAGGAGTCTCATTTATCCAGGTGAGGAACAATAAATAGGAGCATTTCTGAAAACAAAATCCACTAGTGCTAGTTACAAAACACAATCCTACAGTAGTATGTGAACTTGTTTCCCATCGAAATACCTCCATGTCGGATGTTATTTGAAACAAAGCTGTACCCCTGAAAACACAATGACGCTGTGAAGCTGACCAGACATTGTATTTTTCCAGAGACTGGTAGCGGCTCAGAACAGACGCATTGACCAGCTGGTGGAGAAAATCAAGCAGCAACAAGACAAATTGGAGAAGCAGAGTCTGCACCTGCAAACACTGCAAACCAAGGTGAGCCTCGTAGGGTTTAAGCCAGGGAGAGAGAACAAAACTGTGACTTTTCAGCTGCAGGATGATCCCTCAAACCAAAAGAATTAACAAGATGATTGTCAGTGGTTAATTATGGTTTCTTTACCCTGCTCTGTGATCCTCCCAGGTTGCACACAAGAGAGTCAAATCACACCGACGGAGAGATGAAGAGACGGCACTGAGGGGAGAGACAGAAGAGCTGAGCAGAGACGCATCAGGTAAGAAAGTGATGGAGACAAAGTCGCTCTGAGGGGAAAGAAAAAAATGGAATGAGGGAGGATACTGAAAAGACTTTAACCAGCAGTTCAGCAAACGCTTTTCAGTTTGCAACCATTTGCAGAAAGAGAACACAGGAGCTATTCATTTATCCTGAAGTCACATAAGAACAACAACAAACATCACCTTTGCACCTGAATTTATAACACTTGAGTCGCTGACAGAGCAGTTCACATCGAGTCCAAAGATCAGGAGAAAAAGAGGACAGCAGCTGTTAAACACACCTGTACTGTATGTTTGTAGGACACGGAAAGCCAGATTCATCAACAACGTTTTACAGATTTACTGATTTGAATGTCCAAAATCAAACCTGAGCCCAACAGACTGGCTCTGATGCCTCAGCCTGAACGAACACCTCAATCATCTGATCGGTTTTCTGTCTTCTGGTTTTTCCTCAGGTTTGGCCAGAGACTGTCACGATCTGTTTGTACGAGGCCAGCGAGCCAGCGGCATCTACAAAATCCAACCACAGAGCTCCCGGCCCTTCAACGTCCTCTGTGAAATGACTTCAGGTGAGAATCATAAAGCAGTCTCAAAAAAACACTCCAGAGTTTCCCCACTAAGAGGAGAAATTTTAGTTCAAAAGGTTGCACAGCGATACATGATCCCTAAGAAATTTAAACAGCTTTTACATTTTTCTATTTCCACTACAGCGTCAATACAATACAAAGTGAAGTATTTTTGTGTGCTAAGCCTCTTTAGCTCAATCTTTTCTCTCTCTCTGCAGAAGGTGGATGGACCGTGATCCAGAAACGTCAAGATGGATCCAACAACTTCAACCAGCTGTGGGAAAGCTATAAGAAAGGCTTTGGCAACCTGAATGGTAAGAAACTTGTCTCAAAGAAGTTCTTAAAATATCACTAAACCTCAGTGAAAATGTAAAATTAATCTCAACATTTCTCCTCCAGGCGAGTTTTGGTTGGGCTTGGAGAACATCCACTCGCTCTCCAAACAAGGCCAGTACGTCCTGCAGGTGGAGCTCTCTGATTGGGCGGGAGAGCAGCAGCAGCGGGAGGCTCGTTATCGATTCCAACTTGAAGGAGAAGAGAAGAAGTTTGCTCTCCACCTGGAGCAGACGTCTTCATCTGGGGCTCAGGAGAACATGACAACCGCAGAATCCGGTCTTCCTTTTTCCACCGCCGACAGAGACAACGACCTCGCTGCAGATGTAAACTGTGCTGAACTGCTCTCAGGTACGAAACCTCAACACATTCAAACTGTCTGGAGTGGCTTAATACCACGAATAATCAGAACGAAACAAAAATGTTGCTATAAAAATGCTCTTCTTGTGTTGCAGGTGGTTGGTGGTTCAGTAGTTGCGGCGAGTCAAACCTCAATGGCAGATATCCCAGAAGGCCGAGCGTGCTCAGACGGCAGCGGTCCAGAAGACAAGAGATGTTCTGGTCGTCCACAAAGGGACAAAGCCACTCTGTGAAGGCCACGCTTCTGAAGATCGCACCCGCCACAATAAAACAATAAGCAGATCAGTCTGCCTGAAACAGCAGAGGACCAAAGAAAACACGACTCTATTTAATACTAATTAATGATCTCTCCGAACAGGATCATCACATATTTCTATGCTGTGCCATACGATCAATAAGTGTCACAGTGGACATGTTCAGTCATATTGACAGTTGTTTATTCCCTTTATAAGGGCTTCTTGAGCTTTTTTTGTAATACTTACTGCATGTGTTTTCAGTAGTTCTACAGTTTATTATCTACATCATTTATACAACATTTTATATTTCATTTATATGAAGTGGATGAGAATAAAGTTTTTTGAAAGTTTAATAAGTCTTGGTTCTTTCTTCTTGCTTGAAGGCATAACAGCAAACTTCTTCTCAATAAAATGAAAAACCATACAAAGAAACATTTTACACTTCAAGTTCTTCAAATGACCGTCTACGTACATGTATGAGTTACGCATTTCATAATGAGTCTATATAAAAAGGTCAAAATAAACCACAAACTGTACATGATTATATTGAAAACAATGCCTCTTACTGGAGAATCCTACATCTGTGGGGTGATGTAAATAAACACAAATGTAAATGAGCCGTTTGTAGATGGTTAACATGAGTCGCTTGAAATCTGATTTTGAATGAATGCTCTTCAGGGCATTCTTTATTACGTTACAATATTTGGCACATTGTGATGTTTGTTTAACATATTGGACAAAGGGGTTGAAAATAGTTTCTTTTAAACTACTGCTCCCTGCTGGGGAAATGAGAAAGACCACCGATGTGTTCAATTAAGAGACAGAAAGCTCACAAGTGTATTTTGTATCAGGATGAGATTAATGGAACAGTCGATCTCTCTCTAAATATGTTTCTTAAGAGGATTTTCTCACTTTGTTATTAATGTGAAATGGCTTGCTGGGCCTGTGTTTTACTTCTGTGCAATTTCTTATTTATATAGAAATAAGTCTTCTTGCTGCATTAGGGTGATTCGTATTTTTTGATTTGGAGTTAGTCATTTTGACTTTTGTCCATGTTGACCAGAGTTGTGCTCATAAGCCCCGTGAATGTATCCATTCCGTTCATGAATCTAACATTTCATTGAGTTTGGTGTAATTGGTTTATGTTGTCATTTTCATCTCCTTTCCCCTAAACTCAAACATCAGAAGGCCTCACACTGTTTATCTACCAACTGCCTGAACCGTCAGAGGAATCTTCAGATATTTTACCAAAAAAAATTACGTTTAAAATACTTTAAAAAAAACAAAAAACGTTTACTTTTCATTTGGTGACAAGACTTTTGGGGGGGAAAAGAAAAAAAAAAAAAAAGTCCACTTCAGTTTATTTCTACATTATCTGAGTACATTTAACCATGAACAGGTGACGGTAGCTCATCTGACAGATGTTCATCAGACACATGCGTAACAAGGCATTTTATTGTCGTAGGTCCTCAGACAGATTCCCTGATTTAAACTATACGAGCAAGGCACCTCAGACTGCTAACAGTTGTGTCATACATCATCTCATAGGTCAGTTTGTTGGCACCAAGGTAAATATATGTAATATGTGCAAAATTCCTCAGCAGCAGCAGAAGAAAAAGAAGCTCCCCACAGAATTTAAGCAAGCGAGTGAGCGAGTGAAACAGCAACAGGTCGCTACATAGTTCCACCTTTTATGAATGCATAATAATTCATACAAATATGGTTTAACACTAAGCAAAAAAACAAATGTGGCATGTGATTTTTTTTCTGGTCGATCTGGCAAAGTGTGGCACAGCACATAAGAAGTATTTTATGATAGCACGTGAGGGCACAGAGTATACGACAAGGGGGCTTGAGAGCTTGTATACTCTTATAGAGCTCTACGTTTGCTAACATCACTCCAGTGTTTATTCACAGACACAGGACGACGATCATCAGTCGGCTCCCAGAAAAACGTGAAAGGTGAGAGTTCAATAAAAAAAAAGGAATTGTAAGAAAAAGAGACAGTAAAACAGAGCTGCTGGTCCACTTCTGTACTTGTTGCATTGCTGACAAAGTTCTGTCTAAACATCAATTAAGTTTTTTATAGACCCCGTTTGTTCAGGAGCAATCCAGCAGATTTCCCTACACTGTAAAATAGAGTTTAGACTCCACGACTTCTTTCTCAGGGAGTGACTCATTCATGGTGATGCTTCTAAAAACTGTAAATTAATCTCGTCATTTATTGATGCTAAAATGCTTCAGCACCGTTAAGACTGACGACACAACTCTTGAGGTGTGATGAGGTATGGCATAGCTTGCAGTCAGCGTAATATCATAAAATCGAGAGAAAGGAGAAGAAGATGCAGGTTTAAATAAATGGAAGAAAGGGAAAGAGGAGACAAGGAGAGGAGGTTAAGGTCAGTGTGTAGCGAGGCTTATCAGAGGTTCTGCTGGAGGAAGTGCAGCAGTGTAATCTCGTAATGTTCTCCGGACTCTGGACATCGGATGCTGTGTCGCTCGTTGGGGTAAATCTGGAAAAACAGAAACAAAAAAACCCCACATCCAATAATCAAGGATCAGCAATTTCTTAACTTTTGCGAAGCCTATCTTAGTTTGAAATACTGGAAAAACTGGAGAAGCTTCCAGCTGCTGTCTTGTTTTAGTTCATTAAAGAACGAAGAGACACAAGGACGAACAAGACGCGACATAACAGGTTGTCCTTCACATCTTTTCTGCTAAACTCACTTAAATGTGCTTTGTAATGTGTTGTGGGATGAAGGCAAAAGGCATTGGCTCATGACAAAGTTGTTCTTTGTACAAGTGTTGCTGGAGTTTCGGCCTCCTTAGACTTTATTAAAAACAATAGATTCGGACTCGGTTGCAGATCTTTCTCACAGACTCCACTAAAGTCAGTATGAATAAGTGAACCCTCTTACCTGCAGGTTGTAAGGCTTTCCTGCCCGGATGAGCTGAGACACCAAGAAGTTAGTGTGAAAAAAGTGCACATTCTCATCTAGGAACCCGTGCAGGATCAGCAGTCGGTTGGGCCTTTGTTTGACAGAGAGACGCAACTCTTAGTTTCTTTGCTATTGTTCACATATAAACATGTAGGATGAATTAAACTGATACCAACAGGAATACAGAAACTAAATCAAATTGTGCACTTTGACGTCTACTTCTAACTTCAACCTACAAATGATCAACAATCTGTGTTATTTTGTGACATTAACTGTAAAAACCAGCCTTGTTGGACAAAGGTGGCGGCTGACAGAAGGTGCCGTATAACATGATGTAATAATAGGACTGCTCTCACTCATTGGGGAGTTTGTCGACGTGCAGGGCGACAGAACAAGCCTCGTATCCCTTCTGGTTTTTCTCAGGTGTGTCCAAATATCGCTCTGTGTAACCGGTGTCATAGGCCATCCACAACGTCACTGGAGCTCCCGCAATGGCAACCTGAAAAAAAACACAAACAGGAAGTCAAACAGAAGAAGTGTAAAATCTAATTGAATCATGACCTCAAAACTGAAAGTGAAATTGAATAATGGATTGGGAGAATTATGACACCCCTAGTCCACTGAAAGTGCTCGTGTTCGCCATGTCGGGCTGATTGGAAGAGTCTGATATTATGGAAAGAGTCTCGCTCAAGGAGGAGTCTCATTCTGAAAGCTCGCAGAACTTGGTATTTCTCTGTAGGGTCCTTTCCATTATGTTGTCAAACGCAAACAAGCACTTTTAGTGGAAGTAACGTGATATTGGTGCTACTCACTTGACCTCGCAGATTTTTTTGTAGCTGCCGGTACAACAGTACCCCTCAATACTGGATATTTAAAAAAAAAAAGAAAAAGGTCCCTATAGGTCCCTTAGACCAAAAAACATGGACAATAGGGTCCAAGTTAGCCTTTAAGTCTCATACTCACTTACTGCACAACCTTTAGCATGATGAGAGAGTAAACGTTAGTGGCATTCACCTTGAAGATGTCCGGTTTGTGGATGAGGCCCATTAGGGAGAGGAAGCCTCCGTATGACCAGCCATGGATGGCAACACGACTCAGGTCCACAAACTTGTACTTTTCAGCCACGTAGTGTAAACCCTCCACCTGGTCGTCAATCTCCACCTGACCCTGATTGGAGGAGAACAGATCGGTCACTCACCGGGCATTACAATACACACATTTACTTCTACTACAAGTTTAAAAAGGGCTAAAACAAATAAACTGTAAATAAAATAAAGTGACTTAATCTCACATTTACATTATATGTGACTTCTAACAACATAACTACAAGCTGCATATGTTATCATATAGTAACGTGGTCATAAAACACCAACTGTCATTATCAGTAAATAACTACATTTCTTCTCTAAATACTTCTTTAAGAGTAAAACATGTAAATAAAACACTCTGTTCCTTCCCCTGCATGAGTCTTTAATGTGTTAACTACCATTTTGTCCTTCACAGCTCCTTCAAACTTGAGTCCGCGCTGACAGGAGCCTCGTCCATCGATGACCAGCACAGCGTAGCCCAGAGAAGCCAGCGTGCTCAGACGCAGGTACTTCACTCCTTTATAAGAGTTATTCACTAACTGGACCTGGAAGAAAGAAAACAAACAAACATGGTTACAGCAAAAAAAAAACGAGGATGATGATATGATGAGAGAAATATTGCATTTTACCATTAAAATGTAATTGAAGTATCAAAAGTAAACCTCTAAGTGTGCATGACATGACTCTACTGTGACAGTGGGGGAGATCAAACCTGCGGGCCACCGTAAACAAAGACGACAGTTGGATGCTTCCTGCCGGGGACCAGGTGGTGTGGTTTGTACAACATGCCGTACAGCTCGAAGCCCGACTGCCCCGTGAAGCTAAAGATCTCTGGAGGAGTGGAGTCGGAAGGAAAACCTGGAAATATACACAAGTCTGAACATTAACTTGGTTTAAATCGGTGGATACGAGTGTAATCTCAAACCGGTGATAGGGGATAAGAAACTGTCACAGCTGCCACACAATATTTTATATGTTGTAAACAAACTGTTTTTAGTACCAGAGGACTCCATCATGCTCGCCCAAAACTGAGGCTCTTTGTGCAGCGGGTCGTCGTCTGAGCCCTGCAGCTTGTAGACGTGCACACAGGGTGCTGTGGTCAAGCTGCTGTAATGGCTGACGAACATGTCAAAGGTCTGTATGGAAAAAAGAAAATAAATCACACAAAACAAGGTTAAACTGCATCCCTTATAATTTATATGTCTGCTGACACCTGAATACAGGATCACAAATTGACATCGTTTTAGTTTTTCTTAATTAAGGTTATGCTCATGGTATTTTCAAAGCCGATGCCAATACATTTATTTTGAGGGTGCTAATGGGTGATATTTTGTGCCAAATTTATAAATAATGTTATAATATGATTGTGTCAGAAACAGGAGTGAAATAGCCTCTGAACACTTTTAACACACAAGGAATTAACAAATAAAAGTACAGTTTTATGTCTGTTTGAGGTTCGTAGAAATTAACATTCTAGTTAATTGCGGATGTGTTGTCCATGAGGGTGCATGGGCTGTGTGGCGGGTGTATGATTTATGTGTATTTGAATGAGGTTGGAGTTGGTCCAGGCATCACTGATGGTACATACCTGGCTCACTGAGCAGCTGTGGGAGAAGCCGGATTTGGTGAGTCGGACGATTTCAGCCGGCGAGTCGTAGCTCACAACATAGAGGTGATGCTCCAGAGGAGAGTCTTTGGTTCCCTGAAAGTAAACCAGCTTTGCTGCCTCGTCCACCCAAATCTGAGGACTTGATGAACGCTGAAAAAAACAAACAAAAAAAAAAAAAAAAACACAGAGCTAGAAACAGTATTTGTCTGTTTTGTAAAGAAACAAACAAGAAAAGAAAAAAAATCAACATCCTGTTTTGAAGTAGTGCTTTTTCATTAGTTTGCTGTAGTTACAGTACATAGCTGTTCTTTACTACCTGCAACTGACAACTACATAAAACTACTCTTGTTGTTTTTGTGAAATTTCCAAATTATTAAGGCCTCATAAAAATATAATTTATTTAACATCTTGATGCAGGAGACCCGAAGAACGAACCCTAGAACCGTTAACTCTGCTCATGTCATACATACTGCACATCAAGCAGAGCATCTCAAATGTTATGTGAAACTCAGTGTTCTGATGAGAAGGTGGTTCACTTGTGCTGCTCTGGAACGGATGCAGTTAAACGTCAGCCACCTTGAACAGATATGTGGGCGGGGCTTTACCTTCGATCCGTGATTGGCCAGCACCTCCCACTCCCCGCAGGTTATGGTGACCTCCTCTTTGACTGGACACTTGAAATCATCTGGTGAGAGAAGACAGGTGCATCAACGGACTTGTTTTACAACAAAGGAATCGTTACATTACTTTTATCAATATCACAGTACTGAGCCAGCACCTCTCAAGAGTAAGAAATTACCTTTTAATGAATGCTGACGCAGGCATGTGTACAATTCTTGTGCTACTGGATAGAAGTGCTGCCTGTGACACAATTGATCCCGACATGTATATGGTCCCTTTGTGCGATGTCATCCATAGACATGGTATCTCTTTTCATTGTTATGCAGATGACACATTTGTTTTAGGACTGATTTAAGATCTTGTTGATACATTTGAAGGCTCCAGAATATATTTTTGACCTTTAATCTCATTGCTTGTGGTGCCTCATGGAAACACAGATATGTTGAAATGAGTCAATGAGTTCAGGATTGGTTTATAATAATAAAACCAAAACTGAAATAAGTCCGCAAAACAAAAACTACAACAGACAACCGATTACTCAAGATTACACTGAAACGAAACGGGCAAAAATGAGACCAACAGAATAGAAAGTCTGAAACGTTGTGGCTCATATATTTGAAAACCAAATCAAAATGTTTTCCCCAAACTGATTGAATAAATTGGGCTTTTGGAGTTAATAAGTTGGTATGGTATCGTGTGGTTGGGTTAAATTATAGACCAAAACTACAAGGTGTTGTTTTTTCACAAAAAACTATAAATATTAATTAATACATGCTCGTCACTAAAGTCAAATGAAGTAAAGATACCTTCTAGGGGGACAGTTTGTCTGGTGCACCTGAACTGTGAATGTGCTTGTGGAAGGCGTTACCTTCAGAGTGCACGTATCCTGTGGCCCAGTTGTAGCTGCCCTGCTGTAACACTGAGGTGATCTTATACAGGTGACAGAAACCGGTTTTTGATTCATTTACTGCTATGAAGCTGATCTCATCATCGCTGGTTTGGATGAACGGGTGGAAGATGTCGTGCACCTGAAAGACAAATCATGATGTGTTTTTTTCCACTGAAGACTGCACTATTTTTGCAAGATTTTAGAACGATGTGGTGCTGGGCCTCACGTTGATCCAGGTGTCGCTGGTCTCCTGGTAGATGATGAAGGGATGGACGGTGTCTCCGAGGGCCTCTAGGCTCTCCTGCCTGTTGGCTCCCTCCTGATGTGCAGGGATGAAGAGCGCTGGAGGCAGCAGGACCAACTGGAGACGCTGCTGCCGTCGCTCCATCATGACCGCCCACGCACTGACACACAGAAAGAGGAAGAGCTGTGAGGCACGTGCAGCATAGGGACTCCATGTTACTACATTTTTTCTTTTGGAGCATGGCAAAGTTTAAAGACTACGAGTGGTGGTTTTAAAGTTGTGTTTTCTAGGTTTTGGAGAGAGACAAAAAAAAAAAAAAAAAAAACATACTATCTGCCGTCTTTTGTCCATCCGGCTCTGGTGATATATTCAGCACTAGGGAACAGGCTGGTGAAGGGAACAGGCAGCTCCTTCTCCTGCGTGCTGACAATCTGAGGGAGAAAAAACAAGAAGCTGGCATTTGAACTTCTCTCTGATGAACTTTCTGGTAAACTATGTTTTATGGCACTGAACAAGCACTTACTTTGCCAAGACTGTCTGTCCGGATTTCTGCTATTTTGAGATTGATCTCCGGATTCTTGCTGCCTGAACACAAAACAAAACTGAGTTGCGTATCAACATAAAAATCCACACGATACCTTTCTGCTATAACTCTAGACTTCTGTTAATAAGTCATGCTATATTGAATGAGCTACACAACATACATGCACAGAGTTTTAAAAAGTACCCCGTGGAGTTTTTGACCTGTAGCTCTCTAGAGCAGTTTTCTTAACATACTAAGACACCAGCACTTCACCAAAGTCAAGAAAACTCCAAGAGCATCCTTAAAAAAAATTGCCTGCTGCATTTTTCTTTTTATCATACAAAACCAGGAAACAACAAATGCAAAATGTATAAATCAAAAGCTGTGTGTGTGTGTGTGTAGTGTACCTGCGCGTGGGTATCTGTAGACGTCGGTCTTACGCTCTTCCAAAGCCGGAGATGGAACATGGATGATCTCAACTTCAGACTCGTCCACTTCCTCGTAAAGAATCTGTAGAGTCTTACCACCATCTGATTCTGAACCAGAGAGAAACCAGTAAAAACAGTAAAGGACGGTTTTGTTTACAGGACTAAACTGCCAGCCGGTAGGTATCGGAATCATTTGAAAACGTAACACAGGTGAAGTCTCATATGAATAAACTTGTGTTATTTAAGTATCGAATAATAATAATCCATCTTCATTTGATTGCATCCTTGCTAAGAAAACTGCGACAGCAATCTATGCCTGTACTTCTCGCTCACCTTCACGAGCAGCTGGTGACCACCAGTATCCAGTGAAACGGTCAAACTCTTCCTGCGTGACAAAAGTGGCAACACCGGCAGATTTGGGGTCGTCTTTTGGGTTATCAATGCCTAAGAGAAAAATAAAACGATGTGTGAAAACTTCAAAGCACCAGGTAAGACTCTCCAGCAACACCCGACTGTCTCCATCCTGACCTTTGTGGCAGAAGGTGAGCCTCCTCTCTTCCCCCGTCTCAATGCTGGTCACCCAAATGTCATTGTTGTTGATGAAGCCAATGAAGTTGGGGTCCCCGGGGCAGATCTTGGGGTCCATGCGTGTGCCTGAACTCTGGCTCTTAATTTCAACAGGCTCCATGGGAGAAGTCTGCACAGACGGAGAGGTTGAA
The DNA here is from genome assembly GCF_004355925.1 of Anarrhichthys ocellatus. Lineage (NCBI taxonomy): Eukaryota > Metazoa > Chordata > Actinopteri > Perciformes > Anarhichadidae > Anarrhichthys > Anarrhichthys ocellatus. The sequence continues at coordinate 3,896,331 of NW_022280052.1, forward strand.
AGACATCTGAGGTCACAGCTGCTGTAGTTGCACACTTTGTCATTAACAGACGGAAAAGATGTAAAAAAAAAAAAAAAAAATCAGACCAAGACGAGGATGTTTCAAACCAACAGTGATATTTCAGAGTGCAAAAAAATATGACCACATATCAGATAGGCTAGGGCGCTATCTAATTGTTCATACATTTCACTGAGGTATATGGTAGATGAAAGAAATTGTCTAAAAAACTAAATTCTGTGTCGAATTAGCCTTTTTAGACATGTCTTGCTGGGTTTAAATACTTATGGAACATAGAATAGATAGGAAAGAGAATGACACTTTCTTTTTTTACGAGTCCTGTAATGTTATACCAACTACTCGCAGTCGCCATCTTTCTCAGCTCAGCTGCCTGTTTAACCAGTAGAGACCGACCTCTAGTGGTGCCAGCTGTGATCATGAATACATCACCTCAATGCAGCTTCTCCATATTATAGAAAGAGGAGGCCCCGCATTTTTGACTATGTGGAAGATCATACCGTCGGGATTTCTAAACACCCCTGGTACATTGTAATACCTCGATACCGTCCAAGCCTAATATCAGACTGGTATTGTTTTTAATATAATGCCACTTTTCTGTAAAAACATGTCTATCCGAATTAGGTGATTTTTGGATCAAGTTTTACCTATTCAGGTTGAGAACATTCTCCCACTTCTTCAGCAAAATATGCAAATTCAAATATTAGAAAAATACTTAACCTCACAGCAGAAAACAAAAATGATAAAGATCCCCTATTTTTGGTTAAGAAAGAATTCTGACTAAAGCTGAAGCAATTTTCTGACATTTCATGGAAATAAAAAGATGTTTTAACAATGAAAATAACAGCTGGTTGCTGTTCCGAATTGTGTCTATGTGGTGTAAAAACTGAGGGGGAATTCTACAGTTGAAAAATAAACGTATCAGTGCTCCCTAGTGGACAAACTGTGTAATAATGAAACCCTGTTTCCAAATGACCTCAACCATATCTTTGCCATTTCTGTGATGTCACTACTTGCATATGACAAATATGCCAAAACAGATACATCTGTTCAAGCTAATAGACCTTGATATTGTCCTTTTAAGCCTTCTTAGTCATACTGAAAGTCTTGCTTTATTATCCTTTAACTCACAGTGAAGCTGTTGTTTCCGCCGTCACGGCAATAGTACAGATTGCTGTTGGCCTGGAACAGGAAGAGGCCGCTGGGTCGGTGGTAATCATAGGAGGTGATGCCAGACACCCCCAAGCGTTTCCTCTCTCGCAGCAGCTCCTCCTCCCGCGAGAAGCCCCCGTGGTGAGGGCTGGCCTGAGGTCAGGGGTGACAGGAGGACACACAATGTGACAATTCTGGCCCGAGCGAGGTCAAAGTCGAAGATGGCATGGAAAACAAACAGACGGTAAGAAAACATTACCAGACTTAATTTAAGAGAGAAATGCTATGTACCAATCAATAGAACCTCTCATCTGCTCTCTCTTCAGCAAAAACAACTTCCATTTATGAAATCAAGTGGTGGAGATTATTTAGTCTTTAGGGGAAGATTTACAACAGTAGTTTTAAGCGCCATGAGGAAAGACGCTCTTATGAAAAGGAGTGGTTCATAATCATACTCTCAACAATAATCCTCGTTTAAATCTGGTTCGGATAGTCACATTAAAGTGTCAGAGTGGGCTAAAAATCCTTCTCACCTGAAAGCGATCCAGCATCTTTTTCCATGACAAAACCAATAGAGCCTCTTTGCGGATCTTCTTGGGAATGTCTGAGTAGAGCAAAGCGTTGTCCCTGCTGGCGTAAGGCATTCCTGTGAGAGCAGAGACGCTTAGTCAACAACCGAGCGACCATGTGTACGGGTCCTACGAGAATCTCTGGAAATGCTATCACACGCTACATCTAACTGATTGAGAGCAAAATGGTGTTCCTGTACGAGTTATCTGCCTGAAGATGAATACATATTCCAACAAACTGTGACAGGTTCCAGCTTTCAGGTACCCGAGCTCACCAAGGTAGTACATGCGGTGGGAGTGCGGACTCATCTCGTCCTTCTGGATGAACTGGAAGTCGTGTGGCGCCTTGTTGATGACCACGCCCGTGTTCTTGCGGCTGTTGTGGATGATCTTCCGCAGGCCGTCCCACGTGTGCTTCTCCACCTGGAACTGGGTGGGATTCACATCCTCCATCTCCACCACCTCTGTGCTGTCCGAGAGCTCGTCCACCCCGGTCATGCCTGCAAGTGCGTGCCTGATGCTGTGGAAGGAGCTCGGACTAATCAGATACAGCTACAGTAAATCACAACGGGGAAGTAACACTACAAACATGTGTATATCTCTGATTGAGGACGGTATATTTTACCTAACGAAATGAGACGTTCTGACAGAAAACAGCCTATGTATTGGTCTACTAATCATATAATGTAGGTGTTGGACAATGTGGTCAAAACATATTAAAATAAATCTTTTAATGTCACTTGCCAAGCTAGCAGCGCGGCACTATGGATGATCTGTTGAATAGTGTTTGACTGATTAAGCGTTTTGGCCGAGCGTGGCCACTCCAGCCATAAATGTGTGACAGACTTTGAATTACACTTTTCAATGTAGACTACATCAGAGATTATGTTGTCAGAAAACAATTCCCGACTCCACAAAAACCTTTCGAGCGATTTGGCGTTCTCTCTTCCAAATAATCCAGCAATGCAACAATCCAATTGCACACTTTAGGGTCCTCCTCAACCCGGGAACACGCCCCAACATAATGGTTTGTAAGAGTGGCTTTTAACAATGAGACGGGACATGCAACATAAGTAACAGAAGCTCTGCGAGGAGAGAGAGGCAGCGGGGGAAAAAAAACAGTGTGTCGATAAATTAAGGGTTTATTTCAACACACATGTACTGCCCCGACGGAAAAGAGATGTTCAAATTATAACATTATCATGATGTGTTCAATGGAAGTCTTGTAAAATGTAGTTTTTGCCGTTGTTTGAAGGATACGTTTTCACAGCAATATATAACACATAGAGATGGAATTATGACCTGTTTACCTTCCTAACACTAGCTCTAAGCTGCTTTTAATACATCATCAAATCTACCCATGTCAATATCTGACATGAGTAGATTTGATGGTTTACACTGACTTCAGGACAGTCGAGGGAGAAACAAAGTTAGTCTGGTGCTTTGCTGTAAATTATAGTTCTAAGAAAGAAAATCGGCTTATTGGTTGGTCCACAAACTTAAAAAAACCTAAACGGAATCAGCCAAGAAAATTGCAATCTGTGCACCTCTGCAAGTTTTTTTTAATGAAATCAAAATTTAGGAAATTAAAAACAAATAAACATGGTTCTGACAGCTGTGGGGTTGATTGTCCCCTACCTTTCCTGGCCGTCTTCTGTTTTGTCTTCAGTTTTCAGCCTCTTTGCTCTGTGCATGAACCGTTCAACGACCCAGGACAAGCACTGACACCCTGTGGGAAACCAGGTGAACACGTAAGAAGTGAAGATGTCAAACAGATAACACAAATTACACATCGTTGCATGGCAGCACCTGCTCCTGCTGACAAACAGATCATTTTAACAGTGAAAACCTAGACGATGCCTTGAGCTAAGCTCCTATGATGTACACAGTGAATCTTGTTACTGAAGTGAGGGCCCTGGAGGTCTCTGTGCTGCTTCATCGTGGAGCTGCCACTCTTCAGCCGACCACACTCACAGCTGTGCGTTCCCGATATGCGGTCTCATTGAGTGCGACTCAGCTGCACGGTGCTCACACTTCAACGTCTGTGTCATAACTGTGGCAAATGTTACACTGTCCCTCCACATTTTACTGTAGGCCGGTCCGTTGGCCTGGGCCTGGAATGCAAATTCTTCACAAGTTCATTCCCAGAAAACACAACAGCCGGTCCCTTCAACCAAATCATGTCTGACAGAGAAACAAATACAGTATTTGTACATTTGACGTGACTTGATTAGAGTGAATGATACAAGGAAACATTCTTCATTCTCCCTAATATACAACCACCTCTTATCACGTGACTGAAGATCCAGGTGACGTGACAACTGTTGATGAAGGCTGTGAGATGGTTTAATGCTCCACATAAATCTACTGAATGGGTTTCAATCTTTTAAAGCAAATTACTAAAAAAAGATGATTTTTCTCAATTGTATTCTACTTCATGGTAGTCATCTCTTTAAGATATAAATTATATTTTAATGTGTTTAGATTTATTAAAAAACGCTTTGGATTGTCTTTGTGACCATTGACTCTGTTCAGCCTGAAAGATGAGGCCATGAATAAATATTAGAGAATAACCAGTGAGATACTAATTATTCTCGATTGTTTTCCCACGTAGTTTTGTTTTGTAAACACAACTGTGTGGGCTTTTTCAGAGAAACAGCAAACAGTGTTTTAATCGAAAGCAAAAATAAACTTCAAAGGGATAAAGGCTGAATCACTGTTGATAACGTCTCAATGTATTCTCCCCGTCTGTGCCACATATAGACACCTCACTATTTAAACATGTAACCTTATATCTCTGGCATCATCGTCTCAGCTTGTATGTTTTTAAGCATCCATGTTAAATCATCAATTTTGTGACAATAAAGTTTCGTTTTTTGACACATCCGCTAACGTTAAAGATGCTAAAATCCACACAGCTTCTGACCACACGCGCACACACACACAGTGTGTCGTCCCCATCCAACATGACCATAATTAAGCTATAACTGACATCCTGTTAACCTTATAGCTCTACGTCGCTTGGAGCTAGCCAGTTAGCCGCCCATTACCGCTAAACAGGCTAACGTACCAAAACAGGAACACATCTAAACAGACAACATTCATTCCTTTGTAGCTTACACTTTCTGCCCCAAAACCTCGAAAGCTGTTCTCTTTCTGTCGAAGTAGCATCCGTATAAATACAACGGTCCGGATCTAAATAAATTACAGATTTCAACTAACGATACTTTCCAAAGAGATGGTAGCTTAATGCTAATATGCGTACAACGCGGAAATAGCTCGAGAAATGACGATTACGACCTGTGACCCGGATGTTGTATTCCGTTACACTACAGTGTAGAAACAGCTTCTTTTTTTTTTTTTTACATCAGAAATAACCCAAATAAAAGTCTGTGGGAATAAAAAACATATTAATTAATTAATTAATCTCTGGTCCTTTTTTAAAACAACACCTGAATACTGGTGGGACTCAGTTTGTTTAAACCGTAATTGAATCTCAGAAAAGATACCAATGACTCCTATTTTAGCGTAAAGGCAGCAACTAATGATTTATTTCATTACTGATTAATGTGACAATTATTTTCTCTAATAAATAAATCGTTTAGTCTTTTTTTTTTTTTTAAATGTTAAATGTCCATCGCAGTTTTTATGAGCAAATGTCTGGTTTTCTTTGATCATCAGTCCACTTAGAGACACTTAATTTACAATATATTACACAGAAAAGCAGCATATAGTAAAATTGGAGATGCAGGATCCACTACATTTTTTGTTGGTGTCATTTTGCTTGAAAACCACTCTTCCAAACAATGAATCATTCAATAGATGACGATTAATTTCCTATTAATCTACTAATTGTTTCAGCTTTACTTTGCAGGTCTTCCACCAAAACACCAGAAGCAAATACATCCACAACCAAATACAAACATCTAGGACAAGCACTGTATCCTTAAAACATTTATTTTTGTAATAATTTGTCCTTTTTTTCTTTTTGCGTAAGTGCAAAAAATGCACCCAAAAGAGCCACCTGAGGGAAGTCTACATCTTTAAATAAAAAAACAAGCAAAGTGTACATTTATAGTACAAAATTCTCTTTTTAAAAAATTGCACAGTTTGTGTATAATATATATATTCATAATCTCCATTTTAAACAAACTTTAAAGGCTCAGAAAGTAAACAATATCCACCAAATGAAAAATAAAAACATTTTTCCCTAGAATTTAAAGCTGAGGAAACTTGAGACCCTGTTTTCATTTGTGTCCACCATAAATATACATATTTATATGCAAGTCTCTTTACATATAGTCTCTGTGCTAGTGTTTGAACAGACAATCAGAATTATTGCAAAGTAGTTTAGTTCTACTATAAAACATGGGGTGGGGGGGTAGGGGATAAAAGCTTCTCTGCTGAATGTTCATTAAGTTATGCAAACAAAACCTGGGTTTCTTTAGACCCCTTTTGAATTTACTAAAGTTCCTGCTTTCACAAACTGTGTGCATTCAACAATCCAGAACTCCAGTTATGCTTTTTAGCGAGAACACACATTTCCCTGACTTCTTTTTTTTTTTTCAGTTGAACTTTACACAGCGGCCCTGCCCAGTGGGATGGGGGGGGGGGTCAGCGTCGATACGGGTGGAAGCCCTGTATGTTGTGGTTCTGCCCTCTGCCGAACGCGGTGGCAGCAGTCTGGGGGCCGGGGGCGGGCTGTGCTGTCGGGGCCCCGTACGAAGCCGTCGGCTGGCTGGGGTCTGCGAAGCTGTGACTGAAGGCTGTCAGGTCCTGCCCGTACCCTGAGGACCACAACAGAGAGGAGGAAGCAGGAGGAAGAGAGGAGGAGTTTAATGTCAGAGTCACCAGACGCTGTTTAGGGAGAAGCCTTATGCCATTAAAAGTACTGCTAAGTAAAAAACTATTTTAATCTTAAAAGAATACTTCACCCACAAAATGATCATTTGCATATCAATTACTCACCCCATGTTACCTTGAATGCTTGAAGAAAACGTTGTCTACTAAACTATTATATAACAAAAGTCCAAATCTCATTTATCCAGTGCTCAGTACTTCCTAAACACGTGCATTTTTGCTAAGATCATATTGTTATAGTGCACGAGTTGTGCAAGTTGGTAAACAAATGTCTTGATGTCTTAAAGTAAATAATATAGTTTTGCATTCAACAACCAACTTTTCATTTTTTAATTCGTAGTTCATTATCGAGGCATGCAAGAAAAGGTTTGTTCAAGAACTCAAGGTAACACGGGCTCCGTAACTGATATGAAATGGTCATTTGGTAGGCAGGTTAAAAATCCACCTTTTACTATACAATCCAATCGTTAGTTTTCTTTTAACAACAATTACAGGTGCTACTGCAGCTGTTTGAAGTGTTGGTACGTCACAACGATCATCATCATGCTGCCTTCTTGTTCCACTTTTACCACTTTATAACCCATGGGGTAGAATAGACAAGTTTAACAGGCTGTCTTGTTTTATGAGCTTTTTTTATTTTTACTTTGTTCAGTAATTCAATCTTTTAATTGTTTGTCAATGAAGGGATCTGAGATGTGTTTGTGATAAAGTGCTATATACATACATTAACTGACACACCAAACGACTTAATAGATTAAAAAAAAAAATGAAATATGCATTTTGTAAATGATGTTAAGGCTTTAAAAGTTTATTGGTGGATTTTTTTCTCTAGATTGAAATACTGTATTCCTTCAATGAGCCCTTTAGTGTTGAACATTATTGTGCAACATTGTTAAAATGTATAGCTAATTAAATAAACACTTAAAGGGGGCTTCATTGAGGAAAACAATCTCTTGATTCTCTTGATGATTAGTGCAACACGCATAATGTTCTTCTATTCAGACACTGGATGGCAGCACCACTTGGCAAACAAACAAGGGAACCAAAGTGACACCTGGGGAAGGAAACTAACCAACTAAAGGCTGGTGCAACCCAAAATTCACCAGCCACCGTCAAAGTCAGAAGGACATTAAAGTTAAAAAAAACTGAGGGGTTTGCTACCAAATGGTAGAATATGGAAACCAGCTGCAGCCAAATCTTTCCAGCGTCTTGCTGGTTAATTTCCTGCCCTGGAATCATCCAGTCAGCACTGATTTTGAAATGTCACCGATTAATACTGGAGTGGAGGAACTTTTAAATAACTAGAATGGAAAGACAAGAGCCAGAAAGAAAGAAATAAGGTGAGAAAAGTTAGAAAATACCACTTATTTTTGGGGTGTTCAACGTGCTCCATGAACGGAACAAAAATAAGAAATCTGAAGAACAAGAGCAGTCCCAACAGGACCGCTCGACAGAAGAGAGAAGAGAAGTGAAATTGTAAATTTACTGCCATCGTCTCCTTCTTTAAATCTTCTTTCCTTTCTCATCCCTTCAGCTATAATGTGGAGACAGTACATGGGGGGAAAAGACAATGATTGAATGGACTGCTGATGCATAGAGACAACTGAACCATGAACACATTTTCTGACAATTAGATCATCCTTTTATAATCTGCAAAGCAATGCGGACAGAGAGACTGGACAAAAAAGGAGGACATGGTTCTTCTTGGTATAGTAAAGCTACAGCCGCTGAGGGAGAGACGACTGCTTAGAGCTCTGGATGCCAAATTTCAACGTAAATGTATTGTAGTATGTATCAGCTAGCAGTCGTGGCTGTGTTTTACTATACAAGAGTATACACAGTAATTTGTATGTACATGCAAAATGTACATGCAAATACAAAACACAGAGCAAAAGAAAAGAGGAAAGAACCAGGTTGCAGCTCTATAAACACTACAGTACTGAACAAATGCGACTTTTGTGGTTGAGAAGACGATGCTGGCACCTACCTGCACTATATCCTCCCTGCTCATCCTGACCATAACTGTGAGAAGGACGCGTTGGTCCGTAGGCAGAGGGGTCCTGAAGGTAGTTACCCAAGCCTATCAGGGAGATGAGGAGACCAGGTTGACTGAACCCAGATACTGCTGGCCAACTACATAGTCCCCCCCCCCCCCTCACTGACCTGACAGAGCTGCACACTTATACCCAATTACTGCATCTGCACTACGCTCTGAGAGGCATCACTGCTCAGCTTCGTCCTGAAGTCAAAACAAAATGGAGTGCGAGTGTGTGAGCTATCTGCTAGCATGCCTGACTTTTTAAATCATGCCAGCTTTGGTCCGGGACATTTTGTGAAATGTGCATGATATGCTACGATGCAAGTAACGTAGGAAATATGTTTTCCTACCAAGAAAATGTTATGAAAGTGAAGCAAAAACTAGAAAACTGGTGGTTCTGCATGTTTTAGTCTATAAAATATGACTTCACGTTGCTGATTAACATTTTTTTAAAGAATGACATCATTTTGTAGATTGATTTCCTATTTTCTAAGCCGGCATTGGTCTAGATTACTTTCAGCATGTTGTGACAACCAACTTGATTTATCTTTGTTACTTTTCATCATTGTTTTGTGTCAACCAACCATTTTCAAAACTTTAGGTTACTTGCGTAATCAAAGTTTAATGAGTCCTTGGTGGGTCATTCAAGCAACTTTCTCATCCCAAAATTGTCAGAATGAACTCCATTGATGAGCTATTCTGTTGAAAAAAAATTCTGATCCATAAATCAACATGGGCATAACTAAAGTGAAGCAAAATATGACGCTCTACGGCAGTCAATTCTCAAATTTCCGATGTCACAATGTTCTTGAATGCACCCGAAAGTTTTGACAAAAGAAAATAAACTAAATGTTTATTGTGACACAGTATAACGAGAGCAAAAGCCAGTGCCTGCCTGGAAGGTGGGAATAATTCATAACATATGGTTATGGATTACAAAATGATTGGCCTTGAATCAAATATTTATGCATTGAAACATCCAAAACTACTAGTTTGATCTTTATTCTAACCAAATTATTTTAACTTCCTAACTCCACGTGAGCCAAACTTAACTGAAGTTAACGAACTAACTTCAACCATTTACTAATATTACACAAGTGAAACTGTCATACCCAGGTCCTGCTATTGTTACTTTCATGGTAGAGGTGTGTGATTTGTGTCCACATCATCGTCAACGTTTCCGATTTTCTGTTCATTTCATAAAAACGTTGCGAGACTGTGTTGCTGCTACTGACTAAGTGCCTGAACAGGCAGCGCACACTAAATGCAAAAAGCTGGATGGAAGATAAGCACAGACGAGAGACACTGAACAAGATGAGCACCTGTCACGACTGACGGCGATCACGACTGCTTTAAATGTGGATCCAGCAGTGTGAAGCAGCTGTAAGCCAGAAGACTGAATGCAGCTTCTAAATGAGTGTCTAAATGACTGTGTGTTTATGTGACTGAATGGGTGAATGCTGAATGAAGCATGTTCATTTTCCACAGATGCTACTTAGTTATCACAGTATGTCAGCCTTTCTGAGTGTTTCACTGGAGAAGCAACCTCCTAATTTTTTAAGTCATAGCAAATAGTAAGTAAGGCACATCATCTCCGAGAAGCGACTTGATGAAATGTCTAATTTTCAAGTCTCTAGCCAAGTTTGGCCAAGAATTCAGCTCAGTACAGATCCAGGTGGAATAGTTATCCTGGCTGAACACAGTCCAGCTCAAAGACCACAAAGACACGTTATTCAGAAAATGACTTACTAATATCTGCATGTATCCACAAGGCAGAGGCTCAAGGTTCACATTTTGCAGACAAACATGCAAAGCTCTGGTGTGATAAATTGATGGAGATGATGAACAATTTTTGATAAGTAGTGTGGCAGGTTGGACATGCCTAATTCCATAACACTGTCATGCTGGTGCTCTTCTATGGCTATTGTGCCAAGACCAGGAAAAAGAAGGCAGCAAAGTCATCAACAGGGAGGAAGAGAGGGACGTGGAGGAGGAGTAATTAGAGGGAACAACATTTGAAACAAGTCAAATGTCAAGTACAGTCGATCAGGGGAAGGTTGCACTCCCTGGAAAATAAAGACTAAATAAAAATGGAAAACAAAACAAACATTGCAAGGCAGGATGATCTAATTCAAACCTACGAAGACCTACCAATCTTTTTACCAATCCACAGCCCAGCCGGAAAAACTTGACAGAAATGTCTGCTGAAGACTCCTGGATATGGTGAAACTTCAGCAGCATCTTCACCGCAGACCCAGAGGCCTTCATGTATGCAAGAAGCATGTATGCATGTGGAGCAGTTCAAGCTACATGGTACCGAGAGCAAGCTCCTGCTTGTCTAAGGGTTGTAGGTATGCACTTACATGAGATGTAGTCGGACCCATTAAAATATCCAGGGAGATGGGCAGGGCTGAGGAGGGAATTTAAATCAAATGGGAGAGAATAGGGCAGCAAACTGCTTAATGCACAATGCTATTCTTACCATACTGGCTATAAGAGAAGTCAGGCTGCCCAGTGGGAGCTTTGCTCAAGTCCTGAGTTGGTGTGGTGGCCGGGACAAAACCCAGAGGTGCACTTCCTGGAGTATTGGGCGGAGGAGGAACCTGTTGAGCATACTGGTCTGCTTGGGGTGTGCTGAAACTGTAACCTGTTGGAGAGTAATAAGGTCATTTATATGACCGTTGCTTTATCACAGATGGTATATTATGTACAAAATGCTGTTCTACACATAGTCTAGTCTCGTCAATCTAGTTGACCACACCACATCATCATACAAAAATCACTCCTAGTCAATGTATTGAACAATCCACTAAGTCTCTTCTCATTTTAGCCAGTTAGAATACAAGTTGTACGTCCAAATGTCTCTTACACATATCAGCTGCCGGAACAAACTGTGAGTAATACATTTGTAACGCATCATTATGGGCTTCTTTTCCACAGTTTGTTTTGAACATTTTGTCAAAGACGTATAATAGGCTTGATTCTTGTAAGGTAACAAACTCCCCAACAGGCTTTTTAGCAAGATTTCATGAAATGCTGGTTATCTGCGAGTCACTCTGTCTACCTCTGATAAGGTGGCGGTTCCTCCCTGACAACAGCAAAGCTGCCTGGAAAACCTGGCATAGGTTCAATTAATGTGTCCACCTAACTCTCAGTGTCACATTTACATATGCTATATCACCTGTAAGTACTTTGTAGTGATGTCAAAATAACAACAAAAGTGTTAGGCACGAGTGTGTCGGTATTACTGACCAAACTGAGGTGCTGTGCTGTAGCCCTGCTGAGGGTAGCCCTGAGGTGCAGCGAAGCCACCCGCCGGGCTCGTGACCAGGAATGCGTTGAAAGGTGACGGAGGCTGTGTGGGGGTTCCACGGCTGGCTGTCAACTGAGGTCCATACCCGCCTGATCCAATACAGAACAGATCTATTTTACAGAAATGTTTTTACATGAATATATGTTTTATATGTAAGTACACAAGCAATACTAGTAATATCTGTGATATCAGATCAATGTGAACGTGTCTTATTGAACGGCTGAATAACAGACAGACAGTTGATACATAACTGGGTTATAAACTGAATTTGCAGAACACAAGCTTAAACTGAATGAGTTAGCACATGGCCGACACTGTAGCGAGCCTTGCAGGTTGACCCGGAGGTGGTGATATGAAACTGAGCCTGACCAAAAGCAGAGGGAGGCTGGAATCTATTCAAGACGGCCATCTGTGTCAAGCAGCACATTATCAGCAGCCTCAGCCATTGTGAATCAGTGATAACATGTGCTGTTCAATGCGATCGGCCACACAGAGTGCACGGCCATCTTTGTGACACGAGCGTTTCAAGATAAGCGCTTGATCGCATGGCAAAGACTGAAAATCTATAAGATCAATTCACAGTTATGCAACATACTGAAAAAAACAACCAATTCTCTAAAATAAAGAGAAGATATATTTCTGTGTTGTCAAATGGAGATCAAACACCTACCTATCGGTTGGCCAGTAGTCGACACCCACACGCCTTCAGAGAGAGAGAAAAAGGTTTAATCTGGGGACAATAACTGAAATGTAAATTGTTAACAGAAACCAGTTTAATATTCAACATGAAAGTGTAACAAAGGTAATGTAAAGCAGCAGGTTTTTACACATTTAAGCAGTTACTACAAGCACTTGGACTTGTCCCCACTCACCCTGTGCCCCGTAAGGCTGTTGCCAGCCCTGGGCAGGCTGTGCGGTCCAACCATTAGCTGCACTCAAGATGCCCCTGGGTGCCCACTGACAAGGGCCAAGCTGGCCAGGAGCTTTGCTGTCACGGGGTTCGGCCTTCTTTACTTCCACCTGTACAAAAGGACAAGGAGGGCACATTTTGCATCACCAGTATACGGTCTACAAAGTGCCTCACCTAGACAGAGCTGTCCTACCACTGAGTATTTAATCTCAACATTGGGCCAGTTTGAAATCTCTCACTTTATGTTTATTGGAATAACGTGGGGCAACTACGTTAATTTATACTACGGTGTAGCCAGGAGAGCTGTGCAGCTATGTGTCTCAGGTAGTTATTATCAAGCGGGAATTTCATGGTGGCCAAAATCATAATGCAGATAGTAATTGATCAACTTCTTTTTTGTTTTGGAAAGCATCATCTCCAGATCAGAGCCTCTTAACATATACCTGAGAAACATAGAACTATCTCTTTCCTCCAATGAATTACGCTAAATATGATAAAGACATCTAAAGGAAGGTCATGACTTACCTTTCTAACACTTATAAAGAATCTCATTTTTATTGTATTTGGAATAAATTTTAGAGGGGGGAATGGATGTAGAGAGAAATTTGTATCTAAGGTCTAACAGAGTATATAAAAGGTAAACATGCAAATATTATAAATAAACAGTTTTTTTCAGTCAATCTAAAATTGAATCTTCATACTGTGTCAAAGGGAAGAATTTAGTTTTTTTCAATTGAGTACAAGTGACTGACACACTTTGACCTCAATATAATGTCAGATAGCTGCTGGAGGACTCTCAAATGTAAGAATGGTGACTTTAAGTTGAAATACCTTGGATCAAATATAAATGTATTGCTCCAAAACAACAAAGTGTCCTTCCTGTAACTAGGCAAAGCTACCAGCAGTTAACCAGAGCAAGGAAACAGGCTGAGACTAAGGGGGGCCAACCAGAAATAGACTGAGGGGTTGAGTTATTGGGGTCACCTTGCAGGAGGAAAACGAATCACAAATTCCTCCCCGCTTTAAGGTGTTGCCACCTTCCCCAGCCTCCCCTCTTCCTTCTCTGTCGACCTAATTACATGCACATGTTTCCGGCAGTGGCCCCGCCACCGGCAGCTACCTGAGCGCTTTCTCCCGTGGGCATCACAGCTACGAGTGATGGATACTATGACTTCTGTACGGTCCCCAACAGCAGAACTGGGATTTGTTCCACAGTTTGATGTGCTCCACTTTCTAATTTAGTAACTCATATATCCCAACCTCCCTCAAGTCCCAGCATAACGTAATGTCAAGTCAAGAACAATGGATTAAATCCAGCCGAGATTCCTGCTGGAAACCAGGGCAAAGTCAAGGAGTGGAGGTACCCCTGGAGAGTGTACAGGTTGGGCTACATCATATACCAAGGTTTCATCTTTTTAATGAACGATCAATGACATTTCAATACAAATGCCTCAATAGCATTGATTATAACAAAAATCCAGTTTAAATCCGGTGCGGGAAAGCTTTACATTTCCGTTTCTAACTAAAACAACTGAAAAAATAACTAAATGGCATCGTCCCTGGTTGCAGGTCATTCCCCATCTCTCTCTTCCTTTATTCAGTGTCCTCCATCTACTGTCCACCCTCAAATAAAAGCACAAAAGACCCCAAACATACTTTCACAAACAACTTGACTGACTGACATGACTTAACAAAGAGGGTTCCACTTACAGAAACTCATGCTTCATCTGGACCCAAATCCATAAAAGAAAATACGCCGCTCCCACTATTCAGTGCAGAAACAAATTAGCGCTTTTCAGCAACAACAAAAAAAGGCGCCGCTTTCAATAAGAGTTAAAAACCTTAGCCCAAAGCATAAATATAAGCAACGGTCTTTGAGTGTCAAATATCGCACACTGACCTTCAACTATTTAAAAGACCCCTGCAACCATGTAACGATCAAGGACAGAAACAAGACACGTGTGATGATACGATATGATCGACTACACGGTGTGACTTTGAATATTTTTCTTCCACAAATCATTACTGAAAGCGGAAAGGAGACCGTCTCTCCTCTGGTATCTCTGTAGAGTGCTGTAAAAGCTTCTAATCACAAAATGTCTCTATTGGGGGAAAAGCGGGGCTGATGAATGAGAGCTTTAAAGCCCAAGTGCCAGGACCAATCCTGGCCAGATATGTACCAAGTAGTACTGTATTTTTGACTGGTTTGTTTTCCTCAGCTGAGGTGCCAGGTGGATGGTGTTTGCCACAAGCAATAGAACAATACAAGGCGTGCCAGAAGGTTAGGAGCTGTGCTTAAATATAACACCAGAATGAGTTTTTTCCCCCGGATGGACAGCTTACCTGACACAATCTGAATCGTCTTTGCACAGTAAACCCAGCCGCCTGGTACACACACTGATTTAAAAACAAACACTAAGAAGTGACATGCAAATATTATTGTGCGACTTGTGTCTCATCCCGAGCAGCATTTCAGAGAGAACTGTCATCTGTTATTTAGAAAAACTGAAAGACACAGTATGGAGATTCTTCAACTGAGGTCACCGAGTTGAGCTTTTTCTTTAACTTTTCAAAACGAACAAAAAAAAGAAAAACATGTTGACGTGTAAGTGACCTGCCAACAACATATCAGAAAACAAAAGAAACGGAACTGATTGGACCAATCCTTTAGGTGATTCATATTCAGCAAAGTGCTGTATTATATCCCAATTATGTAATAAAACAGAAAATGATGTAACTTTAATATTTTAGGAGAATCGAATGGACTTAAGACATCCTAAAGGAGTGGTCGATTTAAACAAAGCCTTAGGCGACTACAGAAGCTGTGATATATCAGCATTAGTGAAGGATCATTGTGCCTCCAGAAACTATAACTTATGGCAATAAGTGAGAGGGCAGAACATGTTTAGAGCAAAAAATATTATTATCAAGAATAATATTATGATGAGTAAATTAATTAGTGGCCTGATCAGTTGTTTTCTTGTTTGATGTCAAAGGTTAACTATGTGCTCTAATGATGCTGCAGCCGCAAATGACCAAATCAAAACAGCATCATAGTGTAATTCTCACTCTGTCGCCCAAGCCTCCGTTTGATCTTAAGGGTAAAATAAAACTACAACTACACACTTTTTTGCCCATGATGTCGTGAAAATGCATGTTGACAGCCTGGTCCACTGATTGTTCGGCCTCGAAAGTAATAAATCCAAAACCTAGCCAACGACCAAGAGTGAATCAAGGTAGCAGGGGGGTTGTGACAACACAAGATGAAGAACAGTATTGGGCTTCAGCAGAGTGAGGATCCGTCAAGACTGAGCAAGAGGCTCCTGGGGTTCGGATGATGTCGCAGACTCGCAGAACAACACAAATTCCAAGACTAATGCCTGGGGGATTGAAGGAAACTTTCTTTCTTTACTGTGCAGGGAAAGATTTAGTGAAGAGAACAATACAGGACTGCTTAACTGCTAAACATGAAGAACGACACGTGCAGCAATTGATTTAATGAAGTCCATCTTCCACCCTTTAACATTGATAAATGCCAATCGAACCAATATTACTTCATGCTGTTTCATCCAAACCCCACCTTGATCTGTCCCTTCGTATATTGCTGTGGAGCACACACTCGCAGCAGCCATTGTTAATGCATCACAAAAATATGGAGAAACACAAACTGTAGAATGCCTAAAGCTTTCTCCAAGCTTTCCCAAATTCAGTATTTTATTTTTGAGTCAGCCAAGATAAGCCTAAAATGGATAATTAAAGTATTGCTCACAACGGTAACACAAAGATATAGGCCACAACTGGTTCCCCAAAGTCACAAGTTGCTGATTGTGATCAAAAGTTTTCATGGGGGATGTACAATGTTCATCAACAAGAGTGAGAACATTTCGCTACCAACATTTGGGCTCAGTAAACTCATCCGACTATCTGCAACAGTGCAATAGAGCGTCAGCGGGCTGCGCTGCGCTGCAGTGATCTACTTTCAATTTGATAAACTTTCCACGATGGCAGAACTGGGTTGTGTGCGCTTCTCTACTTGGGGACCTAGCCTGAATCCAATTAAAGACAATACTACTGAGACTTTAGAGACCTCTAGTGCCATGCCAAGCGTTCCCCAGCCTCATGATCTATTGCTATTAATAACATCTGTCAATGACCCGTCCTTATTCTAAATATAAAACCAAGTTGACACATTGAAGACTTTGACATATCTTGTTTACAGCGACGTGTCTTGGTTACACTCAAGTTGACAATTTAAACTAATACTACTGATAAAACTGATGTGAAATAAGACTAGCTGTGGAGTGACTATCACTCAGACTATGAAACGTAGAACTGTGAGATCATTTAAAATCATCATTTATGCAGCAACTATTTTTGATAATTTAATAATCATATTTGGGTTAGGGATTTTTTTTTTTTTTACAAAAAAAAAACTGTTTTCAGCTTCTTGAATATAAATACTTACTTTTTTGTAAGATTGGTCAGAAAAAAACATCATTATGGGCTCTGGGAAATTTTAATGAATCTTATACATTAAAAAATGAATCTACTAATCATGAAAATAATTAGCAGATGAAAACCAGCCTGAAAATGAAGACAATCTGAAACGATTGCATGAGAGTCTATGTAGGACAGTCGCCCAATGCTACGCTATGATTGGCCAGTCTGCGTTCGAGGGGCGGGACGTAGCGAAGGGTTTCTTGCTGTTAAACTATTGCTCGAGTAACCTGGAGTTAAATCCTCATCACATTGTCTCTCTCTAGTCACAGAGCATTCACAATTTGAGGCAACTTTGTACACACCCCATTTTGACCAGGTAAAGAATTTGAGTGCTTTTACATTTGGCCTGTACCTCTGTGCTACCAGTCAATGCACAGTAACCTAAAGGAGAAAAGACAAATCTTAAGAGACACCGTTAATCACATTCAAACCATTCACAAGGAGAAGGGGGACAGAAGAAAGAAAAATAGAAAAGGGCTTACTTACAAAAATACTTAACTCTCTACATATGGGAAAACACATACTACGCCATTTAAGATAAGATACACGTATCAGTTACATAGATAGCAAGTTAAAGAAAACTTATTCCAACATTGAAAGTCTAACGTTTTTAGTAAAAGAAACTGTTTACACTATTAAAGATTATGTTATGGTTGTTAGTGGTGCAATACATGTTAAATTCCAATGACAAACTATTCTGGGTTTCTCCCAACAGAGGATGAATGGGGGTTTGGACTGGAGAGCAGTAATACACGTAGTGGGTCAGTGGCCGCTGCATCATTGCTATGTAGGACAAACACAGAGGAAACAGCCGAGACTGTAAGTCAGCAGGCAGAGACTGCCGGTGGCACAGGGTCTGATTCCCAGTGAGGCACATGTCATAAACATGTCATAAACATATCATAAAAAAAATGATGAAATTAAACTCTTCTGGGATTTTAAAAGGTCTCATTTATAACTGTCAGTAAATAGGTTAGAAAGAATGTTGTGATAGAAAAGTAAAACCTGTTAAAATAGTTCCATTGTTCTGATGATAACAATGTAATATTGAACTTCAGCCTCTGAAGGACTAATCCCCCCTTTAGATGCTCAAACTGTTCTCAATATGCCAGATGCATGTTGTGATAAAGTACTGCTTTTGGAGCACCTGCTCTCCTGTCCACAACATATTTTTATTGTTTAGTTTACTGACCTTTCAGCATTATCACAGGTTCATAAAGACAATTCCCAGAATTTAAATAGACTAAAATGTGGCAAAATATTACATGCTTTTACATCCTTCCAATTAAAGGAATGGACGTTTTGCATTTAATACACTTTAGAGGAGATACTTCCTAGTATTTCTGGAGTTGTACTCTTTAAAATGACACATCTCTTCGCTATATTAAGTTCTGCTATATATATATATATATATATATGCATGCTATATTGAGGCTACTGTGGGCATCCCTACTTCTAAAATGGACTTCTTTTCTTTTTTTATCTTACAACATTTAAATAGCTTAAAACTTTCTTTTTGTCAAATTTCCTTTTAGAGATAGATCAATGAATCTCTATAATTGTTCAAAGCAAACACGGCAACAACAGACAATATCACTGAAGATGATGTTGGTCGGATAAAATGATCAATTTAAGGGTTTGGGGAAATTGTGACACAAATTTTACTATTTAAAAAAACACTTTCAAAAATGGCTTAATTAATTTAATAATTAACTAATTGAATTAATTAGTTATCGTAATCACCCCAAATAGAATTCTTAATTCCACATAGTAAGAGTAGAAATGTGTTCATGGAGCAGACTCATGTTGTCACACAAGGTCACGCAGGAAACAATTGTCAGATTTGAACGTCTGACAAAAGGCTGAGACGAGGTTTTAAAGTCCCATCTGCTGTTTTGTTCTCTGGACAGATTACATGTAACACATTTATAACCATCGCATACACTGAAGGTAATTTCATGAATTTCACAGGAGAGCAGTGTATCTCACGTTACAATAAGCTTCTCATTCCACCTCTAGAAATGTTGAGTCAGGTTTCCCATTCGATTGTAAGCTGTGTTGACTTTTTACACGGGTTTTATCCAACATGCGCTGGAGTTTTACTGTGGGTCTTCACCGTACATAAACTTCATGTTATGGCTGACGGCTTTTAAATTCAATTGAATATCTGGCGCTTGATGGGCTTTTTTTTCTCTTTGGGCCAGAATAGTTTGTCATGAGATTTAAGATGGTACGGTGTAGAGAGGGGAGGAAAAAACGGGATCAGCTTTTACCTCGGGGCCTCTGCTTCTCCGCATCATAGATCATTACCACCTCTGTGACCTTCGATGGGACAAAGGGAAACAGTGGCTCCATTCAGATCACAGGACATACTCCAATTAAATATTCTGCCTCAGTTTGAAAGAATAATGAATTGTCCTATCCCATCCCTCTAAATATCAACTCTCACATCTATTCAAGCAGTCTTAATATGAACGGCATTATGCACTTCTCCATACTCACCACTCCGAATCTATTGAAATAGTCCCTGAGTTCAGGCTCGCCGCAGTTATGGGGGATTCCACCTACAAATATCTTCTTTGATTTATTGCTATCGGCTTTGCTGCCCTTCTGAAAGAAAACAAGGAGTGTATGGATTATAATGTCTGTTAAAGGATCACTCTGGCTAGGAGAACGTTAGCCATCATCTATTCAAAGAAATTAGGTTCTTCTCTTGCCCCGGGGTATAATTCTTAACATGTCATGTCAATGCAAACACTAGTCTCCACAGATCAGAGCGCACGGCTTCCTCCACTTACTCTCAACCACTAAGCATTTCACCATTGCTGCGCACTGCACTCATGCTGCAAAGGCTAGAGGCTGCGTACAACAATGATTTTTTTAAACAATTACATCTTCTGCTTTGTTAGGAAAAACATTCAGTGGCGGCTACTTAAAATCAGTGAAAAGAGGTTCCAGTGGGAACGCAAAGGGCTTCATTTGTAAAAGCTTCCGACATACAATTTAGGCTTACAGCTAAATATAGCACATACAAAAAAATGTTTTATTGACAGCAAAGGGGCAATAACTGAAACCATCGACGTCCAAAGGGACAAGATGACTATAATAGATCTGCAGTGGCTCGTTGATCGAACCAGAAATTACCCAAGTTGCTGCAGAGATTTCTGCCTTTCAAAAAAATTCACTGCTGAAAGCAATTTCCTGTGTCACACTATCCTGCTCGTCTCTAGTTCTACTTGTGTTTTCTCAGTTTTATTCAACAAGGGACAACAGTTATAAGAACAACATATTTTAGCTGGGAAGGCGTGAAAACTCCACCATTTTTTTTTTAAAAGAAAGAAAACAGTTCCACATCCAAAAAAAGCAATGCATAAGTGTTGTTACAGTTCCACTACGACCTCTTCATGAGACCTTTTTTTTTTACATCTGGGAAAACGTGACCACAGATCTGCTGATATTGTTGCAGTCGCTCAATTACAAATAGAGGTCGATACAAGTCAGAGATTCTTTGATGCTTCTGTGATTTATCAAAACACCCAAACCAATTTCTAGTATTCTCAAAGGCATTAAGGCCGTGTAGATCGTTTGTTTAAATTGCACTCTTCTAAGAAACAACATGTAGGTCAAAGTCAGACTGTTTTTATAAATGAAGCTCAATGTCTCCTCATGGCCATGAAGAGAGTCCAACCTCAGAAGTAGGGGATGGAGAGAGACGGATGACCTGAGTCCTATATAACTCCTATCATAGCCAGTAGAAATCAGATTTTTCTTACCCAGCCCTCCTTGGTTCGAGTCTTTTCCGGTTGCATTCCTCTGGGAGTGCACGGCTTCGGGTCAATCTGACAGCAGAGAGAGAAAACGTGCCACCTTAGCCCCAAATAAAGGCACCTTCAAATGTTCTTCTTCACTGAACCCATCACAGTATATCGACTCGCCTCACACAACAGGGAAACACATGTACGGACATTCATTTGAATATATGGCCAATGAAACGTTACGCCCTTCTCCGCCTTCTTAAACAGAGTGAAGGTAGCAATAGGTCACGGTGAGCTGGCTGCATTGATACAAGTAATTATTGAAACCTGAAATGCAGAAGCAGTTTCTTTTCTGCCATCTCAGAGAAGTCCAGGTTCAACTGCCGATCTCTGCTAATTGGACTTAAAACATGTCAGTCTTGTTGGACAAACCAAAATCAATATTTAGCTAAGTGCATTGTCTGTACCAACGCTAGCAGGCAAGAACAACTGTGCTTCTCCTTGAATAACTTCTAACTTCTCTGAATGGTGAAATGCAGCACGAGGGTTTTTCACATTGCTCACACAATGCGCAGGCAGATCACTCGGGTTGATACGACTATCTGCTCCTTTGATTTAAAATACTCACATTTCTTCCATCAAGATTATGCGGCTTTGTCTCCAGCACTGTCCGTACACAGTTGGGGTCTTTGAATTTGACAAAGCCGAAGCCTCGCGACTGATTTGTAGTTTTGTCCTTCATGATGACACAATCTACTACTTCCCCGTACTGTGAGAAGTAGTTCCTAAGTGTCTCTGAGGAGAGACAGAAAGAAAATTGCATAACAGTGGTGCTTCATGAAAATTAGCACAGAAACATACAACTACAGTGCAATTATAATTGGAGCTATAACCCAATCCAGCTTGCCTCGTGAACACAAAGAAGTGTGGTCATGATTTATAGAACTCATGCTTTCATTATGATAAATGATGCTAAGAAAATATCTTCAGCACTCCAACCTGCAGTAAAACAGGTGTGGGGGGAGAAACACAAGCACCACTCCATGAAAGTACACAGGGAAGACTATAAGTCATCCAGTGACCGTGGTTTTGACTTATGGCATAACATTGGGCTTTTTACCATTGGTTTTTAATGTAAAAACATAAAAACACAGTGCAGTCACGTTCAACTCGCATTATGACATTCCTAAAGAGCGAACAAAGCACTGACACACTGTCATGTAAAATGGCACCAAATATACAACGGACTACTGTAACGCCACAGCAGCAAAGCGTGCCAGCTTGAACAAACGAGGGGCCACTTCGGAGAGGGCTATCGTAATTGCTTTTCTCATTGCTGGGAAGCCCTGGGGCATCGCTGAGGAAACAAGCTCAGAGTTAGGCAGAGCTGTGGTTCAGATCGCAATGTTAGCAGTGTGCCGTTAACACAGGCAAGCCCTTGTTTAAAGTTACACAACGGCCAATCAAGCATGAGGCAGTAAAACAACTGAAGACTAGCCCATCTCTGGGCTAGTCTGTGCTGGGGAATGTATACACCCAATGTAGACTGACTAATGTAGACTCCACCGCCGGGGTTTGCAGTTTGCAACTGATCATTAGTCATTTTGCAAAGTGAAAATGGAGAAAATCCCAATGACATATTTCAAACACAGGAAACCTGCATTATACAGTATAAAGAGGCACAATACTTATATCAATGTAATGTAAATAACATATCTTGATATTTTATACTTTTCATTATGCATCAGTGGTGTTAAATTATCTAATTGATGTCATATGATGTGATGTGCATCACTGTCATCATACACTTGATATCAGCGACAATAATAGCTGCTAAATAAGCAAGACCATCTCTATCTCTTAGACCACCACACCCACGTTGGTAATGATTGTCATACACCAATCATACAGGACACCCTTATTTGAATTATTGTATGACAGCACCAACTGTCACATGCAAAAGTAGTATTTTATTGCCCAGCTCTACTTCTATTTCTTATAACCCGATCATCTATTAAGACTTTATTCAACTTTGATTCAAACTCCAAGCGAGAGTCCCAACAAATGACCAACAAGGTCCTTCAGTCCGACAACAAAACAATCCAATACATCCAACAAATTCCTGTTAATGAACAATGCTGCCTGCACGAAGTGACTGCAACAGCGTAACTAACCTTGTGTGGTACTCCAGTCCAATCCTCCCACAAAAAGTTTCCTGAAAAGAGTAGATATATGATGATAGATGAGTCAATCGTTAACCATCACTTTGAATCAGAGTAAAGGACAAACTTATAGTTATACAAGTCACGTACAAAAAGGCATGATAACAAACTGAAAACACAGGCAGAGGAGAAGATTGACAGCACAGCTTCAGAGCCATAACAACGCTCCAGCTGACTGAAGAGCTTAGTACAAAGATATTACACAACATGAGGCAACGCTGCCACCAACGCTGGTGCAGAGCAGGGAGATATACACACACAGCTTCAGCTGACCGGGTTTATGGTGACCAACGTTAAGGTCCAGTCCTGGTCGTGGAGGTCACTTTGGACTTCCGACACTGGCCGTGATGACCGCGACAATAACGGTCTTTTGTATGAACCTCCTGCCACGTAAGTTACCCCGGGACAGAGCCATAGAGCCACAGTGTTTAGCTAACACAGCACTCTGCTGACAAACTGAGTCCAGAAGCTGCAGCAAGCTAGTGCCTGTGTACCACCGGCTCCAGCATCCACCTCTGAAGCACCGAGTATCCGAGCGGAGGACGAGAGAGCGGCTGCTCGGCTCCATGCATGCGGACCGGTGACTGCACAACTGGAAGTTTAACGACAGTTTAAGTGGCGCTAATATCAAAACCAGCTTGCGAGTTAATGTATTAAGATCGCTGCTGAACACACATCCGTGATGACTGTAGCGGCTGTGACAGAAGTGTGGGTGTTAGTGCAGGTGGAGGAGGCTCCATCCTCCAGCAGTGCCCGCTAAATGCCCTCCTCGCATCGGCGAAGTCGAGAAGAGGAGACTCTCGCTTCGCTGGCAATCGTTAGCTGCGCTAGCTCAGGTGCTAACTGAAAACAACACTGAAATAACTAATTACGCTTTCCTACATTCCCCTGACAAGCTACGCGACAGTACTCCAGACATGCATGGTGTATTTCACCGTAAGCAAAAACAGTAACAACTGAGCCACTTTGATGACTACTTTCACTTTTTTGTCCGTCTCTCTTCGGGCTAGCGATCTCTCGCTAAGTTACTACAGCTAGCTTAGCTTGATCGCTAACGCTAGCTGTCAGATGACAGCTTGACAAGTCAGCACGCTAATGATAAGTTAACAATGCAATGCACAGTGTCATGCGTCCGCAGTGGAAGGCTTCGTTAAATGGATCTTACCCGACTTCATCTCCGACTAAGTTGTTGTTCATTTCTGAGGCTAAAGCGGGGGACTGTCGGAGCTGTGACCGGCTTATTGCTTCAGTGCTGCCCGTCTCAGACTGAGAGCGGAGGAAGGTCACTCCGCTTTTTGGTTCAAACTGTTCTGCGCAATGACGACGCTGCAGGGGGGCAGCGGCCTTTAAAGGAACATTACAAACCAACCAGTCACTCTACTAGTTCTAACTATCCCACTATCTAAATGCTTTACATCCAGAGGTCTTTTAAGCATTCCTATCAGGAAATGTGTTGAAGAAACAGCCCTAACAACAATGAGTGATAATGAAAACAATGAAAAGTAGACAGCCCTCTTAAGACATCATGGATTGACGACAGAATACAAAGGTATCTAACGTGTGGACTGATTATTTTAGGTGGGATAAAAGAAAAGATAATGTGTTATCCGATGGTTATCTTCCTGTTGGGAGCATTCTGTCTATAGGTCAGGAGGTTATATTATGTTACTCCTGTATTTAAACATTTAGTCGAATAGAAAACAAGATATATTTTAAGATAGACCTGCGTACAACAAAAACATATATAGTATAAATGCATAAAAAAAAATACAATTCAAACACAAAGTTACAGACACAATAGACGAATTAATCCTACAATAAAGAAAACAATAACTACAGCATTCAGAGTATAATAATGTGCACATAAACAGGAAGGTTTTCGTTTTCAGGGTAAAACTGTGTTTTAGTTTAGAAGAAATCTCACAATATGTTCAAACAGTTATGTTAGAACAGCTCTCTACAGTCTATCACAGATGTTTTATTGAATTAACACCTAAGTACTTCCTGAAGGCAAAACAATACCTGCATTCAAGTCGTGTATGATTTAGTAAAGAAATGTTCTGCCGAATGGGAAAAAAACAAGAATATCCGCTTCTACCAGTGCTACGAAGTGGAACATTTCTCATAGACTCATATATCATAAATTATGGCAAATAATCTACTGAAGTTGGCCCCCTTCACTTGCAAGATCTCTGAGAGTGTGTCTTAATAACAAATAAAAATACCTTATGTAATACTTAATTGTAAAAAGTGGACCATCACATTCACACACATGCTGTCTATCTACCTGCAAAGTCAGTCAAAAAGCTTGTATCATGCAATAATTGGATAACTGATTAACAATAAAAATAGAAGTACACATTTTGGAGTATTCCCCAAGCTTACGCACAACTCAGTTACTGTAATGTCAGAATGAGGTTCACCCTCTCATTCTTGCTTCGCTTTCTCTATTTAATGACACTTTTAGAGGACAACATGAGGTCACACTTCAGTTTTTCTCCACTGGGACTCCATCAACACAGTTTTATTTAAATTGTATGAGGGGAAAAGAGCTCGATCATGTTTCTCAGAGGGGATTGGCTACTGTGTTAATAAAGAGTCAAATTGGAGCAGGAGGAGGAGAGGACACTGTCATGATGGCATGCATACTTCATGTTAGTAACTGTTTCTGTGGGCTTTAAATTCTGGTTATGTTTATTTATGTAATTATTAAGGGACCATGTACAGTATTTAAACATTTATTGAACCAGAGTTAGCTTACAGATAAAATGCTGAGTCAGTGGTTACAGGGTTGAGTAGCATTTAGTACACTGAGTACACTCAGTGAAACACAGATACAATGTTTTCTAATGGGTCATATTTTGTTTTATTTACAATCTCTGTTACAGTGAGGTGCTACAGTTCAATCCAGATCCCAGGGCATTGAAGATACAGGCAGCTTTACAACATACAGTCTGTGAGGGAAGACTGCCATGAGGGTCAATCTTAAATCATCCATCTGAGACAACTGTTATAAAGTCAGCATTACTGTTGGAGTTACAGAATTACTCCATTACAAATAAAAGTCCTGAATTCTGTTAAAAATGTATCTGTAGTAAAGGTACAAAAGTATTGTCAGTAAAATGTACTTTAAGTATCTCAAGTAAAAGTGTCATTATGGCTCCTTTTAAAGTTTAATTTCATCATCATTATATTGTTCAGTTTTTATAGCAACTTATAGGCTCAGAGCAATTTAGATGTTTTCGTTTGTCAATGTGGAGCCAATCGTAAACAGTTTGTTTACTACTGGCTGGATGTGTAATACAGTACAGCATCATATCATGTTTTCATTTTCAAATAAATGTAACTAGTTCCTTTATCTGTCAAATAACTGTAGAGGAGTAAAAAATACAATATTTCTCTCTGAAATGTTGTGAAGTAGAAGTATGAAGTAGTGTAGAATGGAAGAACTTAAGTAAAGTAAAAGTATTTTTAAAAAGGTAATTTAAGTAGGCATAAGGTACTTGAGTTACACTCCACCACAACATAAAGGTGTCGACTGTGATTGGCATTCATTATTTCTCCGTTGGCTTTGGGGGAAAAACAGCACCCTCTTCCTGTTGTGAGCTGCACAGCAATCCATCAGATCCTAAAACCAAATCTGTACACACCAACATATAGTACATATTTGATATATATGGGTATATTGCAATGGAATAAACTCCTCATATCTTACTTCCTCAGGGTATGTATTTAACATAGCAATACAAACTAAAATGGCAACACATTGATACAGACTGCAAAGACATTTTACTTTATCAAAGATGTATCTTTGACAATCTAATTCTTCATCGCACTTTTCTGTAATTTCTCGCAAAGCCATTATTCCCTTACAGAATACATCTTCAAAGAACAGCCAAACGTATAAGTTCTGGAAGATGTGATTCACATTTCTGATTCTTTCACTCAACTTCTGTCTCTGAAGTCTGTTGGCACGTGAATTGAAAAAAACAAAACAAGGAAACTCTGAACTGATGGATAATAAAATGATTTGATTTTATCTGGTTGACGTGCGAAGAGTTCTTCTGCTCTTTGACTCTTGATAGCTTTAAGTTCCCTTTAGTTTGAGCCTGCTGGTGAAATGCTGAGGGCAGCAGGATGTTATATGGGAAGAGGAAAATAGTGAAAGAGCAAAGCAGGAGACCTGTGATGACACAGGTTACATGACAAAGTAACGAACGTAATTATTGTCATTTTATTGGGCAGACTAATAATGAAGCAGTATGATAAACTGCCTGTGGTAAGTGCTTTTCTGAAGAAGATCTTAGAAGGATAAAGTATAATATTAAGAGTATTGGGATACCAGAAGAGATTAACAGAGTGGTGTTTCAGGGGTTTTCAATGAGTTATTCAAGAAGTAAATAAATAATTAATCAAATATAAGCTAGTAATGTGAACATTAAGAGTAATTTTATTTTAATCAGTTTGTTTTCATGATGTTTGAATCTTTAAAAACATTTTTTTAAGAGGAATTGTAGTTTTGTGTTGTTTTTAACAATTGTATTTATTCATTTTCTATGTTTTGGTCAAATAAATACAACAATTAAAATCTGTGTCTTTTGATGTTTTTTTAATTATTATTTAGCAGTAACTTGGACGTCATGTGGCTTTGAGAAAGGCTGATCCAAAGTTGACCTTTAGGTCACCAGTCCCTGCTGAGGGCCGTTACAGTGGTGTGATGGGTTAGCAGCTTGTTAATGTTTTATAAGTCCTATTATGCGTTGGTATAACTGATATTCTTGAAAGTACGGTAACTGAAATCACTGGAAATGTTCACAGTTAGGTCTCACTCTCATCTGCCCAAGTGGTTTTGTAATTCAATATCAACATTTACCAAAGTAGGACATTTCCCGGAGCTAAATCTCATCAAAAGGTTTCTGATGGGCTTTTTGGGGTCTGTGACATGACAACATTTGAGAACTGCAAAAAAGAAAAGAGTAATGGTTTATTGTTTTCCGTGTCAGAGTGCTGTGGTTGCTGCATGAATGTGAGCTTCTGTGGAAATAAGTACTATTCAAAGGCAGTGTGGATGAAGAGACTCGTGTGAGAGCGGTAGGTGGATGAAAACCTGCGATTTGATGAGGACCCTCACTGAGGAGCCGGTCCCACTCAGCTTCACCTAATGGGACTGAAGTGGATGATGGGTAACTGGGGCAGAGGGGCTGTGAAGATGATCAGATGATCCAATTTTGACTGTCGTTCCGTCTCATTGTGAATCATACAACTCATAGGAAGAGGCTATGTGACATTGAAAACGGTGAAATTATGGTTTATTAGAAGTTTTGGTCTCAGAGCTTTCACGTCCAGTAGCATTTTCAAACAAAATGTTTGACACCTTAAATAAAAAATGATCCTAATACTATTCTCATGGAGAATTACTGCATCGCTGCATTCATCAGGGAATTTATGAGAACCTAAAATCCCATTCTAGGACAACATACATTCTATATTATCAATTAATCAATCAATTATTTTCTAGATTAATCAAATAATTGTTTAAACTCTTATCCTATCTAACCGTGATTCACTGCGCTGCATTTACACAATTGTTTTGTGACTATTAACTCGCACAATTGCATGTATTCTTTATACTGTGAACATTTTCACATCCTGCTTCAAATAATGTACAGCTCTTTTTATTTTGAAATCAGATAGCGTAGATATGATAATTGGTTTATTTTATCTGGGGCAGCAATGATCCCTTCCCCACTTCATATCTCCTACACATGCAGACTCACGAGGTGAAAACAATACCAGCCACACACTACTAATAAAGGATCTATAAATCCAGTTCATGAAGCTGCTCAAATGAGGTGATGCAATAGGAGCAAAAGTGCAAGTGTGATTTAGATCCACTGAAATAGTTGACTCCAGCTGTCCATGCTCAGAGAGCAGGAAAATAAACAAAGAGCTCTCACTCTGCTGTTAGTTCAGTCTACGCCAAGCAAGAAACACCGCTTAACAAGACAGAAGGCTAAATGAAGCGCAGTTCACAACTAACCTGGAGCATTTGACTTGTGAACAAGCTTTGAAGTTAATAAACAAATAGGCTTTTTCTTTTAAAGGAGTAGTTTTTCATTTTTGTTTTATTAGCTTCCTTGCTAGTCTAGCATAGACTAGCTCTAGGGACGTGGAACGTCACCTCGCTAGCGGGGAAAGAGCCAGAGCTGGTGCAGGAGGTGGAGCGATACCAGCTAGATATAGTTGGACTCACCTCCACACACAGCGCTGGCTCTGGAACCAAGCTCCTGGAGAGAGGTTGGACTTTGTCCTTTTCCGGAGTTGCCCAGGGTGAGAGGCGCCGGGCGAGAGTGGGGATACTCACGAGCCCCCGGCTGAGCGCCGCTGTGTTGGAGTTCTCCCCGGAGAATGAGAGGGTCGCCTCCATGCGCCTACAGGTTGCGGGGAGCAAGGCTCTGACTGTAGTTTGTGCTTACGCACCAAACAGCAGTTCAGAGTATCCGGCCTTCTTGGAGTCGGTGGGAGGGGTCCTGGAAAGGGCGCCACCTACCGACTCCATAGTTCTCCTGGGGGACTTCAATGCTCAGGTGGGCAATGACGGAGAAACCTGGCGGGGGGTGATTGGGAGGAACGGTTTGCCCGATCTGAACCCGAATGGTGTCTCGTTATTGAACTTCTGTGCTTGCCACGGTTTGGCCATCACGAACACCATGTTCGAACATAAGGTGGCTCATAAGTGTACCTGGTACCAGAACACCTTAGGCCAGAGATCAATGATCGACTTTGTAATCGTATCATTTGATTTGCGGCCGTATGTCTTGGACACTCGGGTGAAGAGAGGAGCAGAGCTGTCAACTGATCACCACCTGGTGGTGAGTTGGATCAGATGGCAGGGGAACCGGTTGGAAAGACCCGGCAAGCCCAAACGTTTAGTGAAGGTGAACTGGGAACGTCTGGCGGGGGACCCTGTCCGGGAGGTCTTTAACTCCCACCTCCGGAAGAACTTCTCTCACATCCCGAGGGAGGTTGGGGACATGGAATCCGAATGGACCATGTTCAAAGCCCCGATTGTGGACGCGGCCACTAGGAGCTGTGGCCAGAAGGTCATCGGTGCCTGTCGTGGCGGCAACCCGAGAACCTGGTGGTGGACACCGGACGTGAGGGAAGCCGTCAAGCTGAAGAAGGAGACCTTCAAGGCCTGGTTGGCCCAGGGGTCTCCCGAAGCAGCTGACAGGTACCGGCAGGCCAGAAGGGCTGCAGCTGCGGTGGTCGCGAATGCTAAAACTCGGGCATGGGAGGAGTTCGGGGAGGCCATGGAGAAGGACTTTCGGTTGGCCTCAAGAAGGTTCTGGCAAACCATCTGATGGCTCAGGAAGGGAAAGCAGGGCTTACCCCAGGCTGTTCTCAGCGGGGGGGGGGGGAAACTGCTGACCCGGACAGGGGACATCGTCGGGCGGTGGAAAGAGCACTTTGAGGAACTCCTAAACCCGACCAACATGTCCTCTGCAGAGGAGGCAGCGCCTGAAGATCTAGGGGATGGCTCACCCATATCCCTGGCAGAGGCCGCTGAGGTAGTCAAACAGCTCCTTGGTGGCAAGGCGCCGGGGGTGGATGAGATCCGCCCTGAGATGCTGAAAGCGCTGGACATAGTTGGGCTGTCCTGGCTGACACGCCTCTTCAATGTCGCATGGGGGTCGGGATCAGTGCCCATGGACTGGCAGACCGGGGTGGTGGTTCCCATTTTCAAAAAGGGGGACCGGAGAGTGTGCTCGAATTACCGGGGTATCACACTACTCAGCCTCCCGGGGAAGGCTTATGCCAGGGTGCTGGAAAGGAGGCTCCGACCGTTTGTTGAACCTCAGATACAAGAGGAGCAATGCGGATTCCATCCCGGCCGTGGAACAGTGGACCAGCTCTTTACCCTCGCAAGACTACTGGAGGGGTTCTGGGAGTTTGCCCAACCAGTCTACATGTGCTTTGTGGACTTGGAGAAGGCTTTCGACCGGGTCCCTCGGGGGTTCTTGTGGGGGGTGCTGCGGGAGTATGGGGTGCCGGACCCATTACAACGGGCGATCCGGTCTCTGTACGACTGCAGTAGGAGCTGTGTCCGCATTCTCGGCAATAAGTCAGACACGTTCCCGGTGGGTGTTGGCCTCCGCCAGGGCTGCCCTTTGTCTCCGGTCCTGTTCGTGACTTTCACGGACAGGATATCTAGGCGCAGCCTGGGGGTGGAGAACGTCAGGTTCGGGGGTCTCGGGATCGCCTCTCTGCTGTTTGTAGATGATGTGGTCCTGTTAGCCTCCTCGGATCGTGACCTCCAGCATTCACTGGGGCGGTTTGCAGCCGAGTGTGAAGCGGCGGGGATGAGAGTTAGCACCTCCAAATCTGAGGCCATGGTGCTCTGCCGGAAACCGGTGGATTGCTCCCTCCAGGTGGGGACGGAGTGCCTACCTCAAGCGAAGGAGTTCAAGTATCTCGGGGTCTTGTTCACAAGTGAGGGTAAGATGGAGCGGAAGATCGACAGACGGATCGGTGCGGCTGCAGCAGTAAAGCAGGCGCTGCACCGGACCGTCTTGGTGAAGAGGGAGCTGAGCCGGAAGGCAAAGCTCTCAATTTACCACTCGGTCTACGTTCCTACCCTCACCTATGGTCACGAACTCTGGGTCATGACCGAAAGGACAAGGTCGCGGCTACAAGCGGCCGAAATGAGCTTCCTCCGTAGGGTGGCCGGGCTCAGCCTTAGAGATAGGGTAAGGAGCTCGGTCATCAGGAGGGAGCTTGGAGTCGAGCCGCTACTCCTTCGCGTCAAAAGGAGTCAGCTGAGGTGGTTCGGGCATCTAATTAGGATGCCTCCTGGACGCCTCCCACTGGAGGTTTTCCAGGCACGTCCAACTGGGAAGAGACCCTGGGGAAGACCCAGAACACGCTGGAGGGATTACATCTCCCAGCTGGCCTGGGAACGCCTCGGGATCCCCCAGAATGAGCTGGAACATGTTGCCGGTGAGAGGGAAGTCTGGGTCAGCCTGCTTGGCCTGTTGCCACCGCGACCTGACCCCGGATAAGCGGAGGAAAATGGATGGATGGATGGATGGATAGCTTCCTTGCGGAGAAATAGATGAGAAGTTCGATACTCGTTATATCTATCCGATATTAAGTTACGACTAGATGGCTTAGCTTAGCATAAATACTGGAAACAGGGGAAACAACTAGCGTGGCTCAGTCCAAGGGTATAGAAAAACCCATCAGCACCTGTAAAGCTCAGTTATTATTATCATGATGAACAAATTACATCTAATTTGTTCAATTTAATACTTTGATAAGTGTAAGTTTAAGGTTTTATGTTAATCTGTAGACGCTATTAACCTCACAGTGACTTGAGTCCTCACACCCCCTAGTGCTTTACATTCCTTATTGCAGCTTTAAACAATAACACCAGCCTGATGTAAGGATGCCTTCATGCTTCAGAGCTACACTGTTGTCCAGAAAGCATTTTCAGAGGTTGCTATTCTTGCTGCTTTTAATGTATCCATCTTAAAGTAAAAATACAAATAAAATACAAATGACAGCTATGCATTGAGTGCTACGAGCATTGCAAGAGCAGGTTATAAACACCTGTATTTCCGTTTAATGATTAAATATCATACATAGACACATTTTGTGGCATGTGTATATTGTACTTGCAGACGTGCAAATCCAGAACCTTCCTGTCAGGCTTCACTGGGCATACTTGGGAACTGTGGTAAAGCATCTATGCTGCTTCTTCGTGTGGCATGTTCACTGTATGAGGAAGGAGCCAGTGAATTTACCGCATAGTGAATCATCTTCTCTACAAAGGATCTTGGACGCCTCCTCGCCCCCTCTGGGAATGTATGCGAACCTTTGACCTGTAGTGGAAACTTACGCGGTGTCAGCACTACTGAGCCCGATATAAACTACCGCCTCCTGCATTTCACCCTTTTCCGTGTGGAGACACAGTCTGCAGAACCAAACAACCACCACTGCCTCCACCATATCAAAACAAAATGAGCACCGCAGCCAAGCCCATATTCACCAAGGGAGAGGACTGTAAGCCCTCCTGGCACGACGCTAGCGCCGGCTACAATGAGACCGACACACACCTGGAGATCATGGGCAAACCCGTGATGGAACGCTGGGAGACCCCGTACATGCATTCCCTGGCAACCGTTGCGGCCTCAAAAGGTAAAAGTCGCAGTTTCAGGGAAGTTAAGCGTGGTCCATTATCGGACACCGTACTTTTGTGATGAACGACTGTGCTTCTGATGAGGGACTCCTGCCACAAAATAGTCGTTTTGTGAGGGACATTTATAAGTATAACAACAAGTTAATGTCATAAATTATATACATTAGTTTTGTAGACATAAATGTGCCGTTAATATAATACTATATCATTTAAAATGTAGCTGTCAGGTGAATAATCTGTATCCTCAATACACAGAAAACCAGTATGCTATTCCCAATAAATTGTACCTGTTATGCATATTGCATACTTGAGTACACAGTTTGCCCTAAAATATTGTAAATTAAAAAATAACATGAAATGCATTCATGAAAGTAGTGTTTTGATTTTTGAAAATTGGTTGATACTTAAAAAGGTGTGATAATGTTTGTACCAGGGTAATTGTTTTTTTTAACACATACTTTAAGCTTTTCTTTAGTATTTTGATGAATGATGGAGGACACGTGTGAGCGTGTGAGCAGCACTGCGCTCAGTGCTGTGTGAGTACTACAGCAGCTGTTTCTCTACTCATGGGAACAGGCCAAGGAGTCTCCAGGGGGAAACGGCTCATCTGCTCTGAGCTTTAAAAAAATAGACTGATCCACACACCCTTGCAGACATATGGGAAGGGACAAGCATGTGCACTAAAACTGTCTGCACAACACTGTACAACTGTCGAGTATGCTGTATAACCCAGCATACACAATTTATTCACAATAAATTGGGTCACAAGACTCTGTGGCTATATCTAAACTATTTATAATTTATTATTTTTACTTAACCTTTATGTATCCAGGATAGTCCCCTTAAGATTTAAATCTTTTTTCAGATGAAACTCAGGCCAAGAACAAATAAACAGACGTAACAGCAAAACAGAAACAACATGAGAATTTCACATGAAAGAGACACGTAGCACTTAAAACAAACAGCAAATTTCAGCTCCATGCAGTTTGCTCTCACTTCTCTTTGACGGTATACAATATTTAATGAAATTAAAATGTGAATATTACACTGAGTTGCTGATTAATGGCTCAGTAAATCATCATGACGGGGTCAAGCAACAACAAATAGCCTTCGCCCCTGATCTATTTATATGCTTCTCTGAAAGGAAATAAAACCCTTTGGCTTTTACTGTCCCACCACATGTTACAAGCAACTGGCTATCCCTCCACACCCCACAGAGGGAGAAAACCTCAACTGTGAACTACAAAAGTGCGGTCTATGGTCTTGCTCGTCCATAAGAGCAATGGCTCAAAAATAATGCTATCACCATGTTACTGAGCCCCAACAACCTGCTTCCTTCCTTAGTGTGAGAATTAACCGTCGATGGGAAATGAATGTAGTAGTCAACATGGAACATGTTGCCGGTGAGAGGGAGGTCTGGGTCGGCCTGCTTGACCTGCTGCCACCGCGACCCGACCCCGGATAAGCGGTGGAAAATGGATGGATGGATGGATGGGAAATGAATGTCACAGTGTTTCATAGACAATCAGCAGTTGGTGATTATTGGTTGATTAATTAGATTTACGTTTTCTCATCGTATTGTTTATTTGTGTTCTGTCTGGTAGGCGGTCGCGTTCTGGAGATCGGTTTCGGCATGGCCATCGCCGCTACCAAGATTGAGTCTTACCCCATTGAGGAGCACTGGATCATCGAGTGCAACGACGGCGTCTTCGCCAGACTGGAGAACTGGGCCAAGGCTCAGCCACATAAGGTCAGCAGATCCAACTGTTAACATTATCTGCCTGTGTTGTTAATCACAGCTGCGTGTGTTGCACGTTTACACGTCTAGTTTACAGTTACCGTCCTTAAAAGTGAAGGTGGCATTTCTGTTGCTGCAGGTCGTCCCTCTGAAGGGCCTTTGGGAGAACGTTGTTCCCACCCTGCCAGATAACCACTTTGATGGTAAGAAATCAAACCAGACATTCAGCTCACGGTTTTGCTTGATTTGAGTTTACGGTTCACTATGTTTTGAAGACAACTGGAGCAGACAGTTGGTACAAATATGTATACAAAGCATTTTTTTAAAAACACCACGACAACATCGTGAAACCGTTTCATCCCTTTACACGTCATCAAACTCTGACGAGTGGAGTATCAGTTACCACATCAGGATAAATACAACTTCACTGCACCCTGGTTATGCCACTCAGTGTAAGTTATTGATTGCTGAAAGTCAGTGTGAGGATGCATAATCCATTCAAAGGTCCTCAACACTTTAGCCACTGTTGTCTGAGATCTCATGTTTGATGAACAGACGAACACACTCTGAGACATTGTCCCATTTCACTTGACCGATTCAAAATATTAAGAAGCGATAAACAACACACACACACACACATAGAAAACTGAATGAGTTAGTTGTTGTATGCACTCTGCTAACACTGTGTCCTTCCTCTCTCAGGTATCCTCTATGACACATACCCTCTGTCAGAGGACACATGGCACACCCACCAGTTTGACTTCATTAAGGTAAGTAGTTAAAATCCTCATAAAACACTCCAGTAAGTAACACAGAGTCCTGAAAAGATACAAATTCTGTAGGAGGATAATCTTGGAATTGTTTATATGAAAAGTGGACTGAAGATACTGCGTAATAGTAGAAAACACGTATCAATAACAAGTATGAATGACTTCAGTGTTGAGCTATTGTGTGATGCACATACTGTAGTCTTCTTCAGGTCGTATCCTTACAGGGCTGAAGGACTGATTGATTTGGTCCTGTCTCTGCAGGGTCACGCTCACAGGCTGCTGAAGTCCGGCGGCGTCCTCACCTACTGCAACCTGACCTCCTGGGGCGAGCTGCTCAAGACCAAATACGACAACATCGAGAAGATGTTTGAGGTTGGTCACCTTCATTACGCCCTCAAGGAAAAGAAAGTCAACTCATCTGCAACTGTATAACTTCTGCGTTACTGCGTCGTGCGTTTTCTTAGTTTCCATCCATACTTTTTCTGTGCAATAGAAGTTTTGTGGAAGTAAAGTCACTACATGGCGGGCGTTAGAGGGGGAGACAAAAAGTCTGAATGATGCTACCAAAACATTTTGTGTCCCAATCCCAAACTACATACTATTGTATACAGTATGTACTTTATACTAGTCATTATAGTGTTCCATTTGGCTTAAAAGAAGTCAACATATTTTACCATTATTATATTAACAAGAAATGATACAATAGCTGCACTGTAGGAAGTCAACTAAACTGCGACTTTAGAAGGTCACTGCCATTTAAATGTCTTTTCCAAAGATTTAATACTTTTTTTGTGTTCTTAGAACTTTTTGAAGCTGTTTCTCCAACATTTGCAATTTATTGTAATGTTACGGAGATGTGAGTAGATCCTACATTTCCTTTGTGCAGTGCATTGTGGGAAAATAGTGTCCACGCAAACTGACTTTTTCCACGATGAATGCATGACATACATAAAACCTGCTTTAAAATAGTATGTAGTGTAGAATTGGGACACAGTTATTGTCATCAAAGTCCTTTCAAACATTTTTCTTTGACAAGACTATGATCAGGATGTGTAGTACATGTTTTAATTGAAAAAAGGCAGTACATTTAGGGTGTTTCTAAACACTGATCACCTTACCCACAAAATGTCAAGTTTGATTTCAGTGGAGCGCTTTAGTCACGCACGTTAGTAAATAAAGTATCTTGCAATGTATTTTAGCATAAGACGGGTTCAAGTTACTGAATACTAACAGTCATAATACATACAGTAGGCCTATCAGTATCTGTGCCTGTGAATCATCAACCTGCCTGTCTCAACAGAGACGTGTATTTCTGGGACGTGTATTTTAATAGGACTGTTTAGACTTTAGCGTTTGATATTTATCCATGGTGCACAGCGCTGAGCGCCCGTCTCCATCAGGGCTGAGCTGAGTGCAACCTGTGTTACACAGGCTGCGATAATCGCAAGGTCGACAATAAACAGGATAAGACTAACGCGCCCGATAAAGCCAGCGAGCCTCACAATCACCAACTCTGTCTGTTAATGATTTTCAGGAGACCCAGGTGCCTCATCTGCTCCAAGCCGGCTTCAAGAAGGAGAAGATTAGCACCACCACCATGGACATTGCACCACCCACCGAATGCAAATACTATTCCTTCAATAAGATGATCACTCCAACCATCGTCAAGGACTAAAGTCTGAAAATGGTGCTACAACCTTTTTTTTTTTTTTTTTTTTACAATGACGTGCCTTCTCACAAGACTCTGTTTATTTCACTGTCTGCCATATTTTCAATAAACACAAGTCCATCCCAACTCAGATTACAGGTGCTCGTATTTATTATGCATTTATTGCATTTGTTTCTTTTCCCATGTTGTATCAATTTCAAATTTTACCTTCTTCATTTGAGTTGTAGTTGTGTTTGTTTCGTACCGTTGTATAGCTGCGGACTGTGCTTTATCACTGCGTTGATACATTTTATTCTTCACAGCAGCAAATATGTGAGACAACGGCAAACTGAAACCACTAAAAATGCATTTACACCCGAATGAGGCTCATTTCTTTCAGGTCTTAGATCACCCAGTATCCTACTTGCCATGGATCTCCCAATTGTAGACCAAACAGAAAATATATCACTGATGCTTAAATGCATAGTTGTCATGAACTTCCGAAAGTCTTTTCTACTCTCAATGTTAAACACGGCAGACTCGTGTTATTCCTGTGGGAATTTGTCTATGAAATGCTGAATCAACGTATATTTGATCAGCAGACATTAAGTCAAGAGCAGTGGTGGAAGAATCACGCAGATCCTTTAACTGTGTTAAAGCCTAACATAGTCTAAAAGCATTCCATTACACGTGAAATTCTTGAAATATGTAACTTAGTTGAAAGTACAAAAGTATTATCCGCAAAATGTTCTGAAAGTAAAAGTACTCAATGTACAGAATAACTCTGTTATATTATCAAATATTATTCTCTTTTTATCACTAGCCAATACATGTAAGAGCATTTTAATGTTGTGGTTTGTCACGATGGAGCCAATTTTAGATACTTTTTATACCATTGGGGTAGATTAGTAGTACAGTATTACTACTGCATCATATCATAATATATAATATCATAATGTGTTGATTTTTTTGTAAAAAGTAACAAATAAATAGTTACATATAAATGTAGTGGAGTAAAAAGTACAATATTTCCCACCGAGATGTTGTGGAGTGGAAGTATAAAGTAGCATGAAATGGAAACACTCGACTAAGA
This sequence comes from Anarrhichthys ocellatus, assembly GCF_004355925.1. Classification (NCBI taxonomy): domain Eukaryota; kingdom Metazoa; phylum Chordata; class Actinopteri; order Perciformes; family Anarhichadidae; genus Anarrhichthys; species Anarrhichthys ocellatus. The sequence goes on from NW_022280052.1 coordinate 3,935,115, forward strand.
TACAAGTATGTATACATTTTAAGTACAGTACAGTACTTTTACTTACATACCACCACTGGTCAGGAATGAGCTTTTTCAAACGTAGTGTGCAGTTTTTACTTTAAAAATCTCTTCTTTTACTTGATTTACAACACACCTGTAAAGTGAGAATAAGACTACTGACAATACGCACAACAAACTGTTGTCATGCACCTCTAAAAAGAGTTGCAGAATGAAAAGCCTTAATTAAAACACTACGTCAGCTGTTAAAGAGTCCACTAAGATGGGCACAGAGTGCAACACACTGTTTAATGTATGGCTGTAGATAACAGTGCATGTTATCTGAACACTGGGAATAAGCTACCACCTGGTGAGGACACATGAATCATAAGATGGATGGATGATGCAACACCAGGCTGCAGTCAGGTGGGAAACTACAGCAGCTGGCGGATCTCAGATGTGAATCATGAGCACATGAGTGTTATATTTTAAGAAGTTAAGTCAACAGTCTCAGAGAGAAATATGAGCAGGCAGAAACTGATCTTACAGCTAAGAGGGTAAGCTGAAACCAAAACATTTTTCAAGAAAAATGTCAAAATATTCTCTGGTTTCAACTTCTCAAATGTGAAGATTAGCTTTTTCTTGTTCCTCATATTTGGCAGTGAACTGAATATGTTTTTATACAGTTGGTCAGATAAAACAAGGAATGTGAAGATGCCTTCTAGGGTCATGGGAAACGATAACATTTTCATAATTTTGCTTTTATAGACAAAACAATTAGATAACATCTATAAAAGTATGTTTTGTCTATTTATCTATCTATTGTGATAGATGTGGGCCTCTTGTGATACACTAGTACCAATATTTTTGATATGTGCTGGTGTGATAATGAAGCCAAGGTGTTACCGTCTTTACTGCAGCTATTTGACTAAACTGTGTTGTAGTTTGTGTTTTTTGCTCCTTGACGTGATGTATTTTTAGAGAACCATTATCTTTACAACATATCAGATATATCGGTATCAGCAAATATGTTATGCAAATACAGATAATTGTAATAAAGAAATGCCAAAGATTTGTCTGAAGTCATTCAGAAAGTGCAACCAAAAATAAACACAAGTCAATCACTCTTTAATCAGTATGATAATCGTCAATGACAAAAGGTCGACAAGGACGTTTTACAAACAACCGTTATTGGAGGAACTGATGGCGGCGTAACCACTGGTCACACAGGGATGAACATCATCGTTTTGAAAGTGTACATGGGATATATTTTAACTAAAGTTAACTATATTCAAAACAGCTCTATATATATATAGTCAACCATATTTCATCTTTTTGGTGCTGCACAGCCATCCCAGCACACACACACAAACACACCGTTATTAAGAGCAACTTAAAACAAATAGGTGAGAAGGAATCAAGTGTCTCACTCAAGAACCCTTCAACAGCACTGAGGACTGAACCGGCGAGTCTGTTGATTCACACTGAAGATGCTTAAAAGTAACTCTGCTTTCTCTCTGTGCATACATAATATAGCAGATGGCTTCCAGTTCTAGCTGAGAATACTAAATACCGCAGCTTTGCTAACAGAAATCCACCTTTGACGTGGTGCTCTGGTATTTCACTTGGTGGGTTTGGATAGTGTTTCAGCAGACAATGACTTCCGAGGTAAATATCAGCAAACACACGATATTCATTTAACCACGTAAGTGTCGAGGCAGACCAGTGAAGGTCCGTTAGTGATCACAGGAGCCACCTAGTGGATACAATGTGGCTTTAGTGGTCACAGTCGAAGGAATGGACACACCAAATGTTAAAATAATGTATTTTCATGTGAGCCCAGTTTATTCAAAACGATATTTTATCTCATTTTACGTTTAATGACAATGTAAACGGTGGGTGACACGGCTAGAGAGACACTCGGTATTAATACTGAACTTACAGTGCAGACAGACTGAAGCGAGCGGCCGCTGCTGTGCTTGGTTGAAAATAAGGCGCAGTGCACTGTGTGTAAATTACAATAATGGTTTTATTCAGGTAAGATCCTGCAGCTTTACATGGAGGAGGAGCAGCACTCCAAATGAAACCCAAAAAAAACAACATTTACATACAAGCGCACACATAACACATTCACTTTCGATACCAGATCTTCAACTTCTTCTCACGTTTGATTTTCTTCTGCAGCTGTAAAGTCCCGTAGAGCAGAGCCTCCGCAGTGGGGGGACAACCTGAGGACAGAGCAACTCTTATTGTTTAAGGGATATTTAAACTCACAGAGACATGATGGTACAGAGTTCTCCTATCTGATTGACTGGTAATTCATTGATATCATTCGCTGCTGATGACGCACATTGATCAGTCTGCAAGACACTGCTGCACAATAACAGGACTCAACTATGTCCAATATACATTAAGAATGCTGCTGTATTTACATATATACTGACAGAAAACAAGTACCATTTGTCAGTATTTGTCATTGCTGTTTATAAGGAATTTGTAGAATTCATCATTTCCATATTGGGCAGTAAAGATTACCTGGAACATAAATGTCCACCGGTACGATTCGGTCACAACCTCTGACCACAGAGTAGGAGTAGTGGTAGTAGCCTCCTCCATTAGCACAGCTGGAGGAGAAGAGACTTATTTTATTTAAATCGGGCAGCCTCATTGAGATAAAGATCTCTTTTCCAAGAGAGCGAAAAATAAGAAACATTTACAAAAACACAATCAGCAAAACAACAAACTACACAATACACAGGAATTAAAAACAGCATTAAATATTATGAAGACACAGTTATCCAGATGCTGATTGAAAAGGTCTCGACTAACTCTAAACCCACAGAGTAGGAGTTAGACACTACGACTGCTCACATGTCATGTGAATGCTTGTGGCCATAAAGCAGAAAGAAGAACAGTGGACTTAACAAAGAGTATATGTTCAAATCAGATCTGCTGTGGAGACTTTAGGGATACAGAGTAGACTACAGATGACTGGCAGGTGTTGGTGCATAAAAACAAATTAGCTGAGGTAGAGGAGGGCGCACTGCTGTTAACTTACCTTCCCATTGAAATTACGTATCTTGGCTCAGGCATCTGGTCGTACACCTGTTGGAAAGAAGAAGCAGTTCAGTGACTCTTATATAATGTCTGACGAAGAACTAATCCGTCATTTCAGCTGGAGGACAGATTCATGGCAGTCTACCAATCCAGCGACAGGCTGGTGATAATCCAGCCCGCATTAAAAGAGCTATACTGTTCTCAGGGCAGCCATCCTGTCATCAGAACAGGCTGAGAGAGAGAAACTGACAATGTATTTGAGCAGTGCAAAGAAACGCGTGTATACATTGTTCTTCCTTCATTTCCCAGCTTTGAATCAAACCTGAGACAGAGATTGGGGTGTTTGGAGCGTGATAAGTTGAATTACACTTATATGCAAGAGATGCTGCTGCTGTTAGACCACCCTTCCCCCCCCTCACCTTTCTAAGAGCCGGAGCCATCTTATTGGTCAGCGTCCCCGCCACAATCATGACATCAGCTTGTCGGGGACTTGCTCTGAACACCACACCGAAGCGGTCCATGTCATAACGAGGCGCCGCCATGTGCATCATCTCCACCGCGCAGCATGCCAGGCCGAAGGTCATGGGCCACAAGGAGCTCTGAGAGGGGAGCAGAGCAGCAATCAGTCAACAACACACTCACAGAGCAGTCGCATTAATCCAGGTACTCGTGGTTCTGCCCCAAAGTCACATCTTCAAAGAGATCCATTTACAAAAGGCAACAGCAGCGACCATGTGACGTTTCAGACCAACACCAAACAGTCATACACTGCAGTGGAGTCACATCACACGTCTGGGGACAGAAAAACACTGCAGACTCTGATGAATTCACTCCCCACATATGTGGGTGGTAACGGAGCTGACAGCCTCTCATCTACTCACCCTGCGTGCCCAGTTAATCAAGTCGTCCAGCTTAGTGATGGCATACTCCCCCTTGCTGCTGGCTACAGCTGCTGGTTTGGCTGCTGCCACCGCCGTGCTCCTCTCTCTGACTGGAACCACGCTGCAACAGAAGGGCGGAGGGGATCTTTACCGTGTGCAGAGAGTTTACCGAGTGTCTGTTCCGCTTTCTGATATTTACACCAGAGTATATTTGGTAAACTCACCTCGTGGTGGTATTCCCGCTTTTTGCACTGTTGTGCAGATTCCTCTGATGAACAGCAAACACTGAGATAGGCCTGTGGAAAAAAAAACATGTAATGCTCATTAATTGAATGACCTAAGAGATAATGGGTAAAGTTGATGTATAAATATCTTAATCATGGCATGTGTTTAAACAGTGAATGAAATAAAAAAAGAATCTTACCTTAAAAAATAACAAAAATTACAAAATTACAAAACTAAAACTGGGTAGGTTGGAAGGGAGTTAGATACAGTAAAGACTGTATGTACTTATTAGTGTTACATGACACATGTGTGTGGTAAGTAAATATATTTTGGTGGATATTCCACTCTGCATTTAATGCCGAATGAGGTTGAATTCTATGAGTTGGACCTGTACAAAAGCAGAGTAATAAATGTGTTTATGTGGGTATGAATGACATGCTCCACCCCTCTAAAGGTGTATTACGAAAGTAGCGGTAGGACCAGCAGGACAGAACTGAATGAAATGAAGTTTTGATAAGAGATAAAGGATTAGAAGGTTCTTACCTTGTTGAAAAGCAGCCAAACAAGGCCAGACGAGGCGCTGCAAAACAAAAGCATTTCACAAACTGAAGACATTTTATAATAACAGGGATATATTATAAGTACTTAAGCTGTGCATTCCGTTGTGACATAACTCGTTACCTTGCTATGAAGCAGCAAAAACAACAACATGTAATAATAATAACTTTATTTATATAAGCGCCTTTAAAAATGTAACCTCAAACCAAACACTGCTGTTAAATCTGTACATTGTAGCCTCGCGCAGAGCTAACTGTGCTGTCCTAAGTATAATCTAAATAGTTACAAGTGAATGTTACATGTTAAAAGTTACCCTAAGGTACATATTCATGCACATAATGTTCGCAAATACAGATGTGAACCCCAAAAACAGCAGTTTTCAAGGCTAGCTTCGTGTCCATAGCGGAGCACACGCACTATCTAATGACAGACTTAGTACGGTAGTCCACCAACGACGTAGATGAAAACAAACACTGTGGTTACTTTCAAGAAGACATCTGTCGTTACGTGTGATCACTAATGTTTGCTTTTTGACTGCTGCTGGAATTGCAGCTGGAGTTCAGTTCACGTAAGCGCTAACCTGGTTAGCCGCCATGCTAACGTAGACAGAGCAAGGTCAGTGTGCGGATTCACTAAAAGTTACAAATCAGATCACCCACACAGTCAAACCTCTGGTTAGTGCACATGTATGCGCTTAACTTGTCAAATACTGCAAGTAACATACGTCTGAAAACACTGTAATGTTTGTTAAAAGCGTGCACGTTTAATCACAACATCACTCACCAACTAACGCCGCCATCTTTAGGATTCTGGTTACGTCAGACTGCTTGTCGTGCGGTTATGAGCTCGAGCTGCAGAGGGCGCTGTTGTAATGTTGACAACCTGTTTATCTAAACCACAGAAGATCAAAATGTCACGAGTCTGCTCAGAATTTAGGGGTTTGTATTGAACGCCATTGAAAGCGGATCATATCCTCAATACATTCCGTTGATCCAGTCAGAAAATGTCCTGAATCAGACTTATGTGCATTAAAACTCTCCACTGAGGCAGTGAACACACCGGGGTTGGGAAACATCTTATTTAATCCCAATTTCCCAAAACTGTATTTAAGCAGGGCCCATTCGACAAACACTGAGCTCACACAAGTAAACCAAGACACAAGATTCTGACCAGATACCACAAATAATTGTTTAAAATGTTCTATTTATACTGATTAATATTTTCCTTATGTATTATTTATCTATTCTGTTATATTGGCCATTTTTGGCTGGTATTGAACACTTTTAGATCAATTTACCTTTTGAAATATGTGTTGCGGTCATAGCTAACTAGTCAAATTGAAGAATATTGATTCAGAATAATAACACGTCACAATCAGCCTCAAAACACACTCAGTGTAATATAATTGTGGAAGGCTAACATTTCCTCATGTTGTTAAAACTCCCAAGAACCAACATTGAAGATGTTTCCTCACTGTCCTCTCTGTCCTCAGTGATGAGTTGGACAACACTGACATCCACTGATATCTGTTTCATGTTGGCCATATATAAGTAAATAGACAGTCTGGATACTGTTAATTATAGTCTTTGTTATAGCTGTTTAGCTCCCTCCAGTGGGGCAAGACTTTTTAAAGTGCATTTTTTTCAAATAAATAAACCTCTCTATGATGATTGTATTAAAAGGTATTTAAACTAAAGAAAACTAAACTGAGTAATGCACACAGCTAGGTGCTACTGTCAATGACAAATTATGAACATTTTGAACAAACAGTGTTTGTGCAGATGTGCAGTGGCAGAAAATAGCTGGACTATTGACAGCTGGGGATCAGGATTAATGAATTTAGAAAGTAAAATAGCCTGTTTTCATTTCATTTATTCTAGAGACCTTATTCGCTTCTTCAAAACATGCAACGCATAATAATTTGAGCATATAATTGACGAAACACAGAAATCACTTTCGCATTCGTTTCTCTGTTGATTTAACTACAACTGGACTTGTACAGTATATAACAAGGCAATGTTTTATTCCCTGTCAGGGTAATATGTGATAAAGTATTCTTACAAACGTGTTTAAAATAACTGGTTTTGTACTTTTACTTTAGAGGTTAGGACCACATAATCAACTTGCAGCAGCATGCTGTGTTTTTATAACAAACACAGTTATTTAATTAAACATAGGATCACAAAACACCCTTCATGTCAGACAGATCTACCTGAGTATGAATCATGAACCTTCTACCTGTTACCACTGTGGTTGTGTTTTGGAGCACTTTGAGCAAGGCATCAGCCGCACAGTGGCTGACTGCAGCAGGCTGTGGTTTTACTGGGCAGCTTCCAGTGGAGCTGATGAATGTGAAGTGAAGTACAGCTGACTTTTTATGAATTTGAAAGAATATATCCTAAATCCCACAAGGCCAAAGTAAAATAGCAAAACACAGGCAGAGCAGCCTGACACTGCAGCTAATGGAGTATCAATTAATCAGACAATTATTGTTTGATGAATTACTTTGTCTATAACAGGAGTCGAGAGCTCGAATGACCTTACTGGCAAAAATAAATGCTCAGATTTTGCAAAGAGAAATACCAATAGAGAAAGAGAAAAAATTTAAATTATATTTAATAACATATTAATAACAATTGGTTTATCATTAACTTTGATGAGGGCTTGTGAGTTGGTGTTGTGGGCTGGATCAGGTCCCAAGACAGGTAGTTTGAGACCACTGGTCTACAAAATGTCAAATACGATGGCTTTGCCCAAAGCGATAAGCTCAAACTTTAAACTTGATTAATTAGTCTGACCTGCAGAATAATAGATTTTTTATATTCTATACGGGTATCAAATTGGTAAAACCTGCTGCGTAGGAAAATAAAAATCACATGTCTGAGTTTATTAGAGACACAACGTTTCGATCGTGGACCTTTATCTGGCACTGTAGCATTTGAGGCTGACAAACGTCAAACAAATTATCTTCAATTAAAGTAATTTGGAAAGCTCTTTAACCTCCTGTGATTAAACAGTTAAAAGAAGTAAGAGCAGCCATCTTCAGCATCCTGTTTTAGTTTTGGCCTCATTTTACGCCACAAACCCAGTGAGCAGCAGCAGCAGCAGCAGCAGTGCGGACACCAGCAGGGTGGAGATAGAAAGCAGCCAGAGAACGTTGAGAACATGTCATCACATAATGACAGTCTCAGCACTAAAGACACACACTGCAGTTTCTCCAAGAATAGCTGCTCAGTCAAACTGGTCAAAGTCAGCGAAGGAACTGAAAACTAGCTGGAAGAGATGTTGTTAAAAAGGGCTTTTATTCTGTCTTCATCATGTACAAACTTTTTGGACAAGTTAAAATAATAATAAAGTCTGACAACTGCAGTTGCTTTGCTTGTGGTTTTTTAGGTCAAACCAAATTAGCCGTATATATAGCAGAGCTTTTAAGTACATCAGAGTTCAAAACATTAAACATAGGCACTGGAATAGCTTAACAGACAAATGTTTTAAGACTACAGCATTGTTCAAAGGCGTGCTCCGCCACTAGCAGGGAAAAAGCTCTTGCATTTCAGATAATAAGCATGTATCCACAAAAAAAAGTCCTGTATAGGAGGAGCAAAAATACAAGTTGTCACAGACTTGGAGGTTATAGTGGCAGCGTGTGTTGCTGTGCTGAGCTGGAAACCACAGGAATGGCCTATTTTGGGAAAAGATCTCCTCCTCTGAAAGAAGAAAGCGCAGCTCGCCTCCTCACTGAGCGACCAGGATGTCTGTGGGTAGGATGTCTGGTTTGCCACTCGGGCTCTGTGATGTCTCCCCTGACCAGGAAGAGGGGGTGACCTGATTATAGAGGACATCCTGAGAGACAAAAATTGGCTCTTTGAGATTCAGGGTGTACATGAGGAACAGATTGAGAGCCACCATGGCGAGGAGCGGGAAGACGGTCAGGCCGGAGCCGAAGCCCCGCCAGGAGCTGCACGCGTTCAGGCTGATCCAGTAAACAAGCCTGTAGAGGATTGAACATAAAACAGGAAATCAGATCAAGTTCAAACTTCACTGATACAAACTCCTCCCTGGCGGTGTTTTATAGAGCAAGATTACTAGTTAAACTCCAGTTAAAGAGGGGAAAGAGGTATTCAGAAAACCTTAAAAAGTACCAATACAACCATGTTAAATTATTTGATTTTGTTCTTCATATTAAATGGGCAATATTTGCTGTTACTCTGTGGCCAGCTGTTTCTTCACGTCACTTTTCTTTATTGTGAATTGATCTGTGTTTTATGTCTCAGAGTCTTGAAGGAGCCCTTTTAAAAGGACTTTTTTTGAGCCTCACCTTCCAAAGATGAACATGAAGACCAGTATAGGCACCAACTTCAGCTGGTCTTGAGGCAGTAAAGCGGCCATGACCACGAGGTTGAGGACGTAGAGGAGTAACTGCTCCAAGGACGCCGTGACGAACAGCTGGTGCACCGCCCGCCTCCTTGGAAACGACTCCCACAGACCGAAGGAGGCTGTGCAGAACTGGCACGCTGCTCCCATGAGCATCGCTGCGAAAGGATCAAAAAGGAGCAATAAGTCAGTAAGCATCTTGAATCGTGGCCATCTTTCCACAAACAAAACTCCTAGCTGCACTTGATCTCGTCTGACTGAATACTTTGTATAATAATCTTCATTTGAATACTGCAACTGCCGGCCGACAGAGGAGCCTGCATGCAAATACTCCTCACTGTCCTCAGCTTGACAAGTGGGTGAGAGGTAAATGATCTGGACAGGCTTTGGTCTTGGGTGTTTCTGCCACCTGCCATCTTATTTCTGGTCGCCCATGGATGGAAAATGATTAAAATATTCTGAACAATTAGGCCACAGCCTGGGAGATGAGAGGCTAACCCCTTATTGTAGTTTCCATTTAAAGCTTTGTGCAGGAGAAGGAAATTATGCTTCTCTCTAGAGGCCCGGGGAGACGTCTGCTGCACACTGAGGTTGCAAAGCACATGAAATTAAAGGGGACAGGAGACATTGAAACATTCCGCGACGAGGCGGCCAGACAAACCAAATCCTCTCTTAATCTTTATCTCATCGTTTGTGGGGCTCAGGCGGCTGTTTTTATTTATGTCAGTGTGCAGGTTTGTGATGCATACCAAGCAGGATGGGGACGGCTGCCACCACGCAGCAGCAGAGAGTGAAAACGATGCGGCTGGCCATATCGGGGCAGTCTGGGGGTCTCATGGGGACATAGAAATAGAGTGCATAGAGGATCCCGGCTGCACACAAGAGAGAGGCCAGGACTGAGAAGAAAGCAGGAACTCGGCCGCTCTGACAGCATTTACACTGGCAGCAGCGGCACCAACACTGTCCCCGATCTGAAGCGTCGTCTGCGGCCTCGCAAGTCTCTCCCGGGCCCTCTGAGCTCCACACAGTCAGCTCCACGCTCTCCGGCGGAGGACCTATCAGAGGCCGACCCTCGTCCACGGTGCAGTCCAGATTGGTGGATTCTGGACTCCATCTCGGTGTGTCTGTGCCGTTGGGAAGGTCTCCCTGAGAGGCGGGGGTTGGAAGGCTGATGCAGTTTTCCATGGCGTCGTCCAAATTGTGCGCTGTGATGATCGGACTGGAAAGAGTTGTATCCAGCTCCCCGCCCTCTGTCTGATCTCCACGTGGCTCCTCTGGGAGGTCGTCGTTAGGCTGATGGTGGCAGGGAGCAGAGCCTGTTCAAACCAGAGCACATTTTAATACCCGATCCAAAACCAGACACTGAGCCATCAACTGCAGACTCACACTAATCAATCATTCACTTCCTGCATGTCAAAGTCTCTCATGTAACATTTTGGAGAGGTGGGCACATGGCTGTATTAACCTATTAGGATGACCGTAGGAGGTAAAATGCTGTTGGGCCCCCTACTGATCTCACCCGACCATGAACCGTGTGGTTCCCTGTCACTGAAACCAACCAGGACTCCTACGCCAGAATATTGCAACATGATCACAAGTTTTCTTTTTGTCATTGGTTTGTGATATTTGGTTGAAGTAATTCAGGAATATGCACCACATGAAAACAATATGAACGGACATAACTACAGTCCTGAAACCAGACCCTCTAATACAGGACCACACAATGAGGTCACGATGCACATTAGTTGAAAATTGGATTTCAGTGTTGCAAAGTCCGTAACGAAATTAGCAATTATTCAAATACACAAGACAAACAATTGACAGAGAACTCGGAGCCTTTGGGGTCTCTGGGGATCTGGGGCCGTGGCCGGTTGATAATTGGGTACCTTATGAATAAATATTATATTATCATATACTATATAGAAACAATTGTTCACTGTCCATCAAAAATCTGGTGGTAATGTGCAGAAAGAGGAATTGTAGACATCTACAAATGTTCTCCCAACTTTTACAAAGGTGTCATTCAGGCAATCGTATCAACATCCAAAAGTTGAAGGATTGCAAACATTCACCCACTTCAGATTATAGAGGTCTCCCTTCTGCAGCACTCTAGACTCTAAACATGCCTTCAACTTAGTCTCATATCTGTTTTCGACTTAAGTCCAGAAAACTATTTTTCCTACCAAGTTAGTTCATTACAGTATTTAATGTGTCATGCACATAGCCGGTCCACATGGACATTATATGCTGCTGTTGCAGTGGTGAAATGTTTGTCAGACAGGAACATCACTTTTTACATATAAAAAACAAAGAACTTTATCTCCTGTCAATGCAAAATTGAAAGTCAAAGAGATGTTTTCTACCACCACACAGTGCGTTCTTATGTCCTCAGCTCTACAAATAACTTTTATTATTATATCAAAACTTGTATGCAAGGCATGGATGTGGATATCTGCTCAACCTTAAAAAAAAACCCTCCTTTTATTGTGCACATGCTTATTAACTGTTGCTCCGCTGTAATCAGCCCTGACTCGGTCTCATCTTTTTTTGAATTCAGTCTGGACTCAAACTCATCTTCAGCCTTTGTTAATTTGTTCCGGCTTCCCCTCAAACCCTGCAGCTCCGTCAGACAGACAGTAAAAAACAATAATAACTCACTCCTTGGCTGACTAGTTGCTGGTGGCGGTTCAAGGGAGCGCTGGGAGCCGCAGACGGAGTGGGAGGACGAGTGCAGCTCCTCCACCGAGGACTCGGGACTGTCTGATACCGGCGCCAAGGAGATCTGAGTGTCCAGGTCCAGGAAAGGGGAGAAGGAGAGTCTGGTCGGGTCGATGTCCTGGAGCTGGTTGATGATGTCGCTGATGGACTCCTTCATGCTGTCGAGCTCCTTCACATTCTGCTGGTTCGTGGCCTGAAGCCCCGAGGTGCTCATAGTCGCAGCCTGAGAGGAGCAAGAATAGGTCAAAAAACAGTTAAAAACAGCAAACCAGGGTCCAGTAAAACCACCTCCATTCTCCTCCAAGTGTCAGAGAATCCAAACCAGAATAGCCTTTAAAAAGCATCACACAGCGTTTCATCTTTATTTTTTTATTAAATGGAGTTATTATTTACTGTTTTTCAAGCATCTGGTGGCACACAAAGACAACACATCATCATAAACCCTGACAGAATATTGAAAAGCATTAAAAAGCTGTCAAAACCAAAACAGTTAAGACGAGTTCAGAGTTGTTTTTAGTCCCCTTTATTAGTTGTTTTAAAAATATTCAGTTTACCACTTTTAACAAAGGCAGCATTTACCCTCCAAAAGACATGCATAAATCTTAAACCAAAACTTTACTGGGACTTTATGTGGCGTGATGTCAAACTGGCCATGTGAGGAAAGGGGCTTTTTTGGGGGGAATAAAGGAAATCAGTGTCGATGTGTCCGTGGTTGTACAATCATCAGCACTGACAGGAAGTCAGAGTTTATCTTCCTCTGCAAGGTAACACTGCCTGCAGGTTTGAATTGTTATCATTTAAGATTGTAGTTTTCAGGAAACCCTTTCATTTAAAAATATACATTTAAGAATATAATGAAACAAGACTAATTAACAGCTCCAAATATGTACAGACTGGCACACACTGTCAAAAATACATATTTCTACTCCTGTATCCAAAAGATGCTGCACACAAAACTGAAACATTCGATCACACAGCCGGGACACTGAGGTCATGTCTTTATTTTTTCTTAGAATCTGGAGATTTCAACAACAGTGTTGACAAAACACTTCAAACACATTCGACAATTAAAAGCGTATGAATGGTGGACGGTGCAGGCTCGTTCCAGTGAGTTCAGACTCAATATATTTGACTGAAGTATTTGGTAGAACTAAGGTTAGACATCAATACGAGTCTGTAAAATACTTAAGTTTGGGTAATATATCAATACTTTGCTTTATATTTTGTAAAATTACACTTATTTGCTTTCATTCCGTGAGTTAAATGATTGATACCATCATATATATATTTTCTCATCTTACTTTTTGCAAGAAAGCGAATAAGCATACCCAAATTGTTGAACTTTTTCTTTAATTAAACGTATCAAACTGCGAAATGACTCAATGTTGAATCAAAAGCTTTTCTTATTTTCATTATGGGCCAAAGGTAGAAATGTTACCTTCTTTAAAGCCACAAACTTTCGATACTTGTCACGTTTTCATACTTGATGCTGCAGACACATTTCAGTTATATTTAAAGTAATATCTCTCCACCAGAATTTAAACCCAGAAATTCATGACCTTAGTGTTTCTAATATCTAATCCCCTACATGCAGCTATGTGATGGAGCGGTATTTTAGCACAGTGGTTCCCAACCTTTACAGCTTGTGACCCCGTATCTCAGGTTATGACCTCAGTGTGTAAACAGTGATCTTTGTCTTCCAGGATTTTAAGGAGTTTTAAGGACTAAAAAGTTTAACTTTAAAGTATCCAGTATTTCACTTATGTTTACATGTCTAGGGGCATGGAGAGGTGACTGTATCCGATATTTAATTTTTAATTTAAAGAATGTTTATAGGCCCAAGGAAGTGAAAGTATGCAGTATTTCACAAGACAATAGAAAACATAGATGAATGGGATGAAATAAATTAGTTTCTGTAATATAAATATGTTTACTTGATCGTTCCCTCAGATTCATCATGGGCCCCTTAAGGGCTCCTGCACTGTAACAGCAGACAGCTGATTAGAAATAACATAAAGAGGATTATGTCACACAACAGGGCAAAATAAGTTAATTCTAAAATATTATTGGGATTTCCCATTGGGAAATATACAATACATTTTATTTAATGAAGATAATAAGACCTATATTTATTACCAGCAGTGGGAAGTATCTAAGTACATTTACGTCAGTTTTTGTTGTAATCTGAAGTAACTTTTCAGATAATAAACATGTGATCAGTTTATTAAATGTGATGCATTGTTATCAACAGTACATGAAGCAGTTTTAATACTAGCTTCATCTCGACTAACTACAACATAAAAGTAAAATAATTTAACAATTCAACACTGACAGTTGACATCCTGCATGAGTACTTTAACTCTTTACACCTCAAGTACATTTTGTTGCCAATACAAATTTAAATTTAAATGCAGGACTTTTACTTGCTATGGAGTATTTTATAGTATGCTTTTACTGAAGTAGATGGTCCAAATACTTATTTTACCACTATGGTTACTTTTAGGCTCCAATATAAAAACGCTAAATATACTTCTAGGAGTTTGATTACTACAGAAGCGTCTGATAAGTAACACCTATCTGCCGTTATTTGAACTGCATGGTGAATTTCTGAGGTTTTCATTAACATCTGCAGACTGAGTTTGGAGCATTTTCTTCTGGATATTTTTTGGCGCACTTCCAACCGTGCCGCAGAATCGGCACGCAAATCTGCGGCGGGGATGTTTCTCCAAACAAATGGGGACTTTACCATGTATAGAGCGCAAATTAGGACTCGTCGGGCTTTTGGGTCGGAGGAAAATAAATATAAGTGGAGTTTATCGTGGCTGTGGAAACACGCGTATAGGGGGCAATGTGCTCCTACTCCCCGCTGAAAAATAACCTTTCTCCCCATGCTGAGCAATCATTTCTTTTAACAAGTACTCTTCTACAAATCAAGTGAAGTGGTTTAGTACAGCGGCTGCAGGAATTACCCAATTTGATGATAAATAAATCCAACGCGCCCGCATGAATGTGCGCGTAAAGGACACACAAGTCTTTCTCAAATAGCAGCGCTGAAACCTTATATTCTGAGGCCATTCAGCAGCAATTACAACAGTTAACAATCAGATTTCAGACACAGATGTGAATTAATTTAGCCCAATGAAATGCTGGTGGAATGCTTTATTCAAGTAGAAACATGCTGCGCGTACATGTACTTACTTTAGTCGGAGGTTACAGAGTATTTGGTGAGTTTACTCTTCTTGCAGTATAAAAACAACCTCTCCGTCCTTCTCTGCCTTTCTTCCCTCCCCCTCCGTTTGCTTTTTGTCTTCCAGGATCCTGAACTTCTGAATCAAATTTCAGGACGGACAAAATACTAGGATTTTCCTCCGCCCACAAAAGAGTTTTTTTCTTTCTTTCCTGGGTACCATGTCCAACACCATATGGAGCAAATAAAGCCAGAGGAGGAAGAGGAGGAGGCACTTTGTCTCAGTTTACCTCCACATTCAACATTAACAATCACATTCGTCACAAACACGAGTTTAACTAAACAGGACAGTAAACATTTACACTCAAACTAAACCTCAGTACTCCCGTAATACGCACACAGGTGATAGTGTGTACTACTGCGTAATGACTTTACTGCACTGTTTAAGTCCTGGATCCATTACTATTATCTCATTAATGAACTACAAGATGTTCACAGGAAGATTATATCTACTGTGAAATACGTGAACATGCGGCCCCTTTGTTTACTTATTTACATATACACATTTGTATTATTTATTAATGGCTGGTTACATAATACATGTATAGGCCTATTGAAATGATTAGTCGATTGATATCTTATTAATCAGCAACTCATTTTATAATGGCTAAATAGTTTATGTCAGTAATTTAAAGTCTGAAAGCATAAATACAAACATTTGCTGTAGATAAAGTATATTAGTGTATTGGATCAAATAAAATACTATTTGAACAGGTCACATAAGGCCACATCATTTAGTAAGATTTTATTTCAAAACAATTCATTAACTGAAGAAATAATCAGTTTATTTATTTTGGGATCACTAAATTCATATAACATATACATATAATACTGCCATCATATAATATAGCTTTGTTTGGGTATTTGTGTAATATACTAATAAAACTTAAGTTGCTGATTTAATTTTCTCTCAACAAATTAAACCTTTTTGTCTTATTAAGCAGTTTTTAGAGTAGCTATCAGAGATGCCAGTTTTAGATCAAAAATCTGAGGCATGCAGATGAGTTTAATATGATCGCAATATTTCTTTATTAATACATTGAACTGTAATCTCTAAAAGGGATCCCACCGATTCTACACATCTTTTCCATTTGCTCTTTTGAACCACGACACACTGGTGACCCTTTCCTGCTGCACAGGAAGTGAAGAGTTGCATTTGCTCAGCAGCAGGAACAGCATTATTTTAGAAAAATAAAATAACTGCACCACAGAAACACCACTGAACACCCAGTGAAGACATCCCAAAAGATAAACAATAACACCCGACTTTGATGAAACACACCAGCAGACAGGACGTTGACCAGGATCAGGCAGTCTTGTGGAAAACGTATTATATCATTTTAAACAGTAACAGCATAAAACAAACATGATTTCATTGTGCTGCAACACTGACAATAGCCATAGCTGTGCACGCTATCATATTCCTCCTCCTCTACATCACTGTGAAGCAGCTTTCATGACACACTTCTCACCTCACGTTAAGAAACGTAGATCTAGTATTAAATCAAATACTGTTTCACTAAACTGAAACAGATTACATGCGACAGAAAGACAATATGACTGAGAGAAGTGCTTTATTTTCCGATTTATTATCCATGACTTGCATACAAAAAAACAAAAAAAAGCATATCTAAAATATACAGAAATAACAGCCGTGGATTAGCAATATAAATCAATAAATTAAAAGAGCTCGACTATAAACAGATTTCAAGTTTTTTCTTGTAAATATAAACAGTTTATTGCCCTGTGGAATGAGTCTTGGAGAAACAGGGTTTCGGTGACAAACGACCAGCAGCATGTTTGAAATACCGACGTGCCGTCTTTTGAAGTCATCGGGGAGGAGAAAGGAGGGAGAGCAGGTCCACCACAAAGGTTAGCTAGTTCTCACTGGATTCTGCTTTTGGCCAAAGCATTAAGAAAGAAAACGCGAGCCGTGAAAGTCACAAAGTAGTTAAAGTGAGGGAGGGGGGCGGGGGATGGGGGGGGGGGGGGGGTCCTGTTAGTCCTCTGACAGCAGCCTGTGGAAGTGGTCCTTCCTCTTCTTCAGCACCTCCCGAAAATCCTCCTGAAAAAAAACAGGAGATATTGGAAGTGAATGATGAAACCGGGGAGGAAAGACCGCAGATGCTGCAGCAGATAATCAGCCGCTTTATTCACAGCTGACTGAAACATGTACAGGCTGCACCGATGATGTACAAACACTTCAAACTATAGTCCTGAAACAAGTACAACGTTACACTGAAACACACGTATTAATGGCTCAGTTATTTAACCCTGCAAATACTTTTGATACTCAAGTATATTTTAAGAGTCAAAGTTTTTCTTGTTGATTCAGATATTCCAACTTAGGATGTTTTCTAATACGATTACTGATCTGATACCAGTGCCGTCTTTCTCCCAAATCTTAAATCTGTAGGGCTGCAACTAACAATTACCTTCAGTATCCATTAATCTACTGATTATTTTCTAAAGGAATAGCTTGGTCCACATGTTGGAGCTGCAACTATTAGTTGATTAATGGATGGCTCTAATGATCAGTAAACCTGGTTTTATGTCAGGTAACATGTGGCCAGCGGTTGCTGTAGCACTAAGAACTGAGTCGGTGGCTCGCTGTGGCCGAGTGAGCAAGTAGTACAGTTAACCCCTGTATTTAACACGGGTCAGTCACATTACGGCCAATACCCGATCTGTTTCATAAGATACTTACTTAAATCCCAGAACTCATAGGATTAAAAAAAAAAAGACACAGAGGCAGCAATCTACAATCTAATACTTGCGATATGTAGTAATCATAGAAGCTGATAAAATGACAGACATACCGCTGCAGACAGCTTCTCCATGTAGGGGATGAGCTTCTGGAGTTCTCGGTCCTCCGACTCTCCGGACCAGCTCTTGATGGGAATGGTGTTCATCAGCTGCAAAAACACCAAAAGACTTCAATGAATACAAACGACGACGTAAGTGTGTCACAGTGTAGTCGCAATTGCAAGATAATATCTGACCATCATCTGATTACCAACATGGAGGAACAAAAGAAAATATCTTTGATGTTATTCAAAGACAAGTGATGAAAGTCTATATTTGTATTATTGTCAACCAAGATATTATATTTGCATCCCATTTTTTAAAGAGATGGATGAACACGTTGATGACTTTGGTCCTTTCATTGGATGTGCTGATAATAACAAAACTGTAGAATATCACCATACAATAATGACACAGCATTACATTTCAAACCAGCACCCAAAAGTCGCCGTGCTTACGTGATACGGGTACGTGTGTGGTGCGTTGTCCAGAACAACCGTCTTGGCGAGATCCCTCCCGAGAACGCCGAGATCTTTGATGTAGTGGCCGAGAACACAGGCGCAGTCGTCCTGATACAGGCGATGTCTGCAAGACAAGTCATCAACATGTTCACACACGTTTCTGTGAACCAAGCACCGTCATTTGATGAATTGTGATATGGAACATAGGTGCTCTCAATGAGAGCGAAGTTTGAGGAGTATGTTATGATACAGGCAGCACACCCGCGTTTACTGTCGATCGTCTGCTCATCCCGTTTATTTGACAACAACGTGAAGCCAGAAGGAAAGCTGAACTCTACTGTCCTCACCATTATAAGTCACTCTGGAGCTAAACCCCTCACACTGTCAAACATCACAGAGTAACCGACTAACCCACCAACAGACCGCGTAATATCTCTGAGCAGCGTCAGGAGGTCAGTGTGCTGCTCACAGACGGGTCAGCAGCAGGCCAACACTGAGCCCGATGAAGCTGATAAGAGTGCACGTCTCTGCGGTCGAGCAAAGAGTTTATGAAACACAAGTGGAAGCGGATCTTATGGAGACATACCGAAACAGTTTTCTCTGAGGGTCCAGGATGTCCAGTATCTTCTCAGCATATTCCTTCTTGGCACATGTGTAAACAAACAGCTGGAACAGAACACAAAACAACAGCTGGAAGAGATTCCACACAACCAGACAAAGACTACATTTTGTTTTAATATAGAAAGAAAGAAAAAAAAAAAAATTTAAATATATTGGTTCAGATGAAAACTAATTAAAGGGGATGGAAGAGCATGGTGATATGGCCTAAAAATAAAATCGATTATGTTTTCATATCACATTCGATTCAAGAGTTTCATCTTTTCTATCCGTTTCATTCATTCACCAATGTGAACTATAAAACTAAATATGAGCTGAGTCACTATTGAGTCAGTAAAAAAACAAACACTGTGGACAGAACTGGTCCAGAACCAAATGCATCATTAAAAGACCAGACAGTTTCATTTGATATCAGAGTAACTCAAACTCTACCTCATAGGTCTTTGCCATGGACTGCAGGAACTCTTTGACGTGTGGCCGTAGGATCATGTACACCTGTTGATGAGGGGGAGGAGAACAGAATAAAGTAACACGTTCATACAGACGCAGTTCCTATTCCATTATCTAAAACGGTCAACTAGTTCACTTAATCTGGATTCAGAAAACAAGTATTTTTTTTGCAATTCACTGCAGCACTGAACCATAAACAGTTGGCTGTTAATGTGAACATGCTAAACCATCTTTAAATCACAGATAACGGAATGAAATAAAGAGACAACATGGTGGAGATGAGTGTTATTGTTAGTTCTGGTATTTCTCCAGATTAAGACTAGATTTCCTCATATCCCCTGCCGTCCCTCACTGAAGAGGACTAACACACCGAAAGAATCGGTCAATCATCTTTCCACTCTTTTCTTCCACCTGGGATCATCAGCTCAGTGTGCGTGAGAGTCAGAAGCGTGCAGTGAGGGGTCACCTTGTACTGATGGTCCTGGAAAGCTGTGTGGAAAGTGTACTCCGCTTCCTCGATCACATTCAGAGAGCCGAACATCAGGGTCTCCTCCTAGAAGGACGTAAATCAATGTGACTTCAGTTTATTTCACATTAAAACCCAAACCAAATACTAAATGGGAGGCAGTGTTAAATTATTTTAAAAACGGATTATTGTGTGGCTCAGTGGAGAGCAGGGTCGTCCTTCAATCAGAGGTTCGATCCCCGGCTCCGCTAGTCGCATGTCGTTGTGTGCAAGACACTTACCCCCAAATTTCTCCTGTGCTGTGCCTACGGTATATAAATGTTGCATAGTAGCCCCTGCCATCAGTGTGTGAATGGGCGAATGACGACATGTAGTGTGAAAGGGCTTTGAGTGGTCGGAAAGACTAGAAAAGCGCTATACAAGTACAGTCCATTTACACCTCAGAACTCATCCTGATACTCCTATCAGCTGTGACATAATCAATAAACACCAGTGACCCAGTTCCATTGGCAGCCATACATGGCCATGAAAACATTAGACAATTTTTCAATCACTTGTGCACCTCTGAAAATGGGGAGATTGTTAAAATGGCTTTAATTCCTAAACGGTTAATGTGATATTTTTGTTATACCCGGTGAATTAAAGCCGAAAGTCTCCACTTCAACCACATATTGACTGCTTCATTTCAAATCCATTGGAGTCGTGTAAAGAGGCAAAATTAGAAAAATTGTGTCACCGTCCAAATACGTATGGCCCTGACTGTATCTGACTGTGCCCATGCGTGAGAGCAGGATACTCACCAGGTCGACCACCAGCGTGGCCTCTGGGGTGCTCCTGGTCTTGGGGGGAATATCTCTGAGTTGGGGTTGGGAATGCTGAGACTGCGACTGTATGTTCTTGATGAACGTGAAGCTGGAAAAGACAATAATGCTTTTAGAAATAGAAAGAATCGCTAACAACATTAATTTATGGAGCAACACTTGCATAACAACACCGCTACATTTTTATTTAAAGTACTAGTCTCTGTTAACTTTATGAAAAAGTAGATAAAGATATGATCTAGTGGGGTGCATAGTTGTTGAATTACCATAAAGGGGTATATGGTTGAAAGAGGCTTTATACTTACGGATTGAAGATCTCATCATCCTCTTCTCCAGCCAGAAGGTCAATGGAGCCAAAACCAAACATGCCTTGTTCTGGGCTCATCAACACACTGCTTCCAGCACGCTTCCCATCTGGACACAAAAAAAAATAATCAAGAAAATGTACAAACTGTAACAGGAACACTTATTACTTCCAGCAAATGTTTGCCATATTTAATAAACTCCACATTGTCTTAATGATGGGAAGCTCTTCGGTACTTTGTTCCGGTCTGTTCTCAATGTTGAGGTCTTGCATTCATGTAAGCTCAGTCTGATTAAGGCACTGCAAGCCTTCTGTAGAACGGAGACTTGCAGTGACAGTAGCTGTACTCACTCTCTTTGGTGGGTGTGAGGAAACGCACGATGGGCGAGTAGATGTTTCTGGCTGTTGTATTGCGAGGAGACACCGGGTCGATCTCCGACAGTATGCGCTCATGACGCACGATGGGCCTGATCGGAGTCTTGAATGACAAATCTAGACCACAAGAAGACAATCAGTCAGAAAATATAAAAAGGAAGAGCAGTGGAGAGTTTAAGGAATTCATATTCAGGAAGAAAGCCCATATTAAAAACATACCAGGTTCTCTGTCCTCAACAGCGATGGCTCTCTTCCTTGCCCGGCCACGGGGCAGTGGTCGCCTCGTCATTGTGGGGATTTCATCATCCGAGTGGTGGGAGTCATCGTCCAAGGTCTCTTTATCCTACACCGTACAAAAAGTTTATTTATTTTTTTTAAACTAGAAGTGTGATTGTCAAGACATATTAGGACTAAAAGACCAAACACCACCATAATTGCTGCTCTAAGAGGTCTTTTATCAAGCACAGCAATGCCCAAAGTCCTATTGTTTAGCTACAGTTGGGGGAATAATGAGAATAACTCCAAATTAATTTATCTTACAGTGTACACATTGTAAGATTGGCTTCGGAAATGCGTCCAAATGTCTGTGTAACTGAAGTGGAACACATCCGCCTAAAATACCATAATAATCTTTAAAGAAGCAGGAATACTACAGTCACTCACTGCCTCGGTAAGTGTACTGATTTGCACAGACGTTCCCGAGCATTTGAAACAGACAAACAGCAACATGAATACTACATGACTGTGCTATTATTGAAATGGAAAACAGACACAAAAAGACAAACGGCACAACAACGCAGATCTGTTTCCGAGTTAAAATGCCAACAAGGTACTATAGTGGCATATCAACAATGCATAGCAAAAAGCCCCAGATTGTGCACTATATGATTGTGTCTGTTTTTCCATTTGCCTTTTTCTGAAACAGTCACAACAAAAGGAAATGACCGCATGCGAGCCATAAACAAAATGACCTAAAACAGCAAGCACACATTGCTGGAGTCCTGTTTGTTTGTCTGCATGCATGAGTCTACTGACCTACTTTTACCAGGACCCTCTTACATGCAACTGGGCCGTTTAATCCTCTACTGCAGCACCAATACACTGTCAGACACCACGTCACACAGCTGCATCTGAACCGTATGTAAAAACGTCACAGGGGGGGGACGCTAAGGTCTGGTGTTGTCTAAATGTTGAACGCTTAAAGCATCCATTGAAGGATTTTTAGCCACGTGTTGGATACGACTGTATTGCTTTGTCTATTACATTCCGTTGACATTTACGTTGTAACGAGGAGCAAGATCCAAGATTGGGAGCATTTCGATTGCCTCTAAACGGCTCTCATGATAGCTAACAGTGCTAGCAGTGTTCCCTTGAAGGGGAACCGACGGGTCATGGCTTTGCTTCTGTCGGGATCAGCTGTAACCACCGTATGATGACAGCATGTATGAGCGGTGGTCGCGAGTTTACCTCTGGGGCACGCGCATATGTACCTAAGCACGTGTAACATCACACACAGCAGCTGCTAGCTAACGTTAGCGACGCCGTCCGACGTTACCGTTTAGTTTCACCATTGGCTAACGTCCGTAGCATTATAATCAGATCAGAACACTGAAACGAGGCTACTTATACTACTAAATCCGGCAATTTAGTACACGATGTGTATCGTTTTCACGAACGTATGTGGGGCTGTTACAAGTCCACTGATTGAGAAACTAATGTTAGTAAAGGGTCGTGTGTTACCTGGGTTAGAAGAGGGCTTTCTGTCCCCGATACAACATCTTTTATCGGTGTCGCTTTGTTGGACCGTCGGCGGTTGCTCCGCGGCGTCTCCAAACAAGCTGTAACGTCAACGGTTTTTTGAGACCTAAGTCTCATGTTTCTTCTTCAAGTGGGACCTGTAAAAACATCGACACACGAACCACTCTACTGTGATGAAGCTACTTTCTCTAAATCCTGTACTTTGCTCTTCTTCTTCTTCTTTCCTCCACCAGGCTCGCTTCAGTAGAACAGTTTGTTTAGCACCGCCCCCTCAACCCTGTGTGTTCTCGAATCATTTAAAACTGCCGGGGTGCGATAGGTTCACCACCGCAGACACCATTGTTGGGCGGTGCTTCAGAAAGCCCCAGCGTCGAGACCAACACAGAAACGTTGTTTTAAATGCTAATTTACTGCAACATCTCGTTTATTTAAAAGTAATAAATAGATGAACATGACAGTAAAAATACCAGTGAAAATCCTAGATCACATTTTATCAGTTGACAAAAATATACATTATCTCCAGTAAGTAGACTATTGTCAATATACATAACTTTGTATTGCACTAACCTGTAGTCGACAAAGGCAGTGGTAGAACAAGTATTCAGATCAATTAGCAATTTTAGCAGTGGTGGAAAGTACATGTACATTTACTCAAATACTTAATTGGCCTACTTAAGTACAATTTTGGGTTACTTGTAGTATTTAGATTTTCGGCTACTTTATACTTCTAGTCCACTACAATTCAAGGGCAACTGTTGTACTTTTAAATAAATTAAACTATAAGACAATTAAAATAATAAGTTAATAAAGGTAACTTCTGGATTCCCCGTAAAATTGACTCCCTCATTATGCAGAAGAAACTGCTACAAGTTTTAAGCCTGTTAACTAAAATAATCAGTAAAAAGGCTGATGTTGAGCTTTAAGCACTTTTTGGGGCCAGCATCAATATAATGAACACATTTTAAATAAAGACTGAGCTATCCCATTAAAAAGGATGGAACATATTTCATATAACTTATCTTAGGATACATAAAAAAAACATCCAAAACTCTGGTAACATTTAAGAAAGGTGAAATTTTATTAATTTCAGATTCAAAATAAAAGTATTCACACAAACACATATTGAGTAAATAGACAAGAATAGCTCTTCACCCTTCAAAAACAAAGAAAACAAAAACAGATGCATTTCCCGCTGCCACTTCACTGTTACTGTGGTTACTGGTAGACATCCCATTCATTAAAAAAAATCAATTATTGATAGAAAAAGGAGGAATAAGCACACATTAATAATAAAAAAAAAGACTGAAAAGCCACTCATAGTACTAACAGTGGTGCTAGAAGCAGCACTTGTTGTAGTACTAAGTAGTAGCTGTTGAGCTGGAGGTTCCCTGTTGTTGATGCTCAAACTAACCTGTAACACAGAGAGAGGGAGAAAGACACCCCAGAGTCCAAAATAAACCTCTCCGTCACTTACCAGGGTGATAAATATACATGCAGAGAGTATTTTTATTTGTTTCCAGTTGAGATAATGATATGAATACACCACCATACTTTCAATTCAATACAAGCTCACATGATTGTAACTAATCTTAAGCACTAACCAATACTGGTATGTTGGAGTAAATTTCAGACCCTGGTGCCAACTCCCACTCCCTCTTTGTGTACCCACTAAACTGTAACTGTAACTGGGTTAAATACATCAAACTGGAGGTAGAGGTAGATTTTCCTGAGAACTTGTAAGAGACAAGAGCCTTGTTTCAGTTCTGAAGTTAACTTGAAGACACGCAAAGCCAACACGCACTTCACATGCATCTGTAAAATAATCATTATCATCGCTATATTAATGAATCTGCTCTTAATGTAATCTCAGTGTGCCGGTGGTGCTACAGCATATTTAAAAAAAAAAAAAAAAAAAAAGCAAATAAACAATATGAACATGATATAATTCATAGCCCTAAACAGCCATATTTCAGAAATATTATATTTAATGAATCTTTGTAATACAGGTTAATTCATACAACAATTGTCACAGCAGAAGGCATCTTGTTAATTCTCATTTTCCTTGTCCACAGTCCCCCTGATGGAGGGAAAGTCTGTGGTGAAGTTCCGTCAAAAGCCCCTAAACCCCACATGCACCTTAATCCGTAAATGGTAAAGAATTTCCATGTTAGTAACATGGAAACAGGAGTCGGAGTCAATTTTCCAAGAAAGACACTCTGGATAAGGTTTCAAGTGGTTCTTTAGCTACGGCTGTGGTGGGAGTGAAAGCAGCAATATTTCAAGGTAAACATTTGAATGTTATAGCACAGAGCAAGCAAGCCGACCACAAGAGACTCCGAGGGTTTGTGCTGATTGAGAGTCAGCCCCTGAAAATCACTACATTTACTTCCTTCCTTGTCAGGAAATCAAACTCCGAAACAAACAAAATGCATTAAGAATGTGATGAAAATGAGTCGAGCAGAGTCATTGTTTTCTGATCTGTACAACAGCACATAAATGCACCAAACAAGCATACTTTAGAAATCAACCCAAGATTTAAAACTGCATTACCACACAACATTAATATAACTTTGACAGAAAAAAAAGCAAAGATAACTGCAGACACAAAGTCTTGAGTGAGCATCGTCTATCTCACGATGAAAACAAACAGACACATAAAAAGCAGCTGGTAGCATTCAGAAAAAGAACCTGTCTGAACCAAAAACCTGCTAGAAACTCAAAACAACCTCTGGTTTCATGCAGAGTTAAGACTGATGCAGTTTTCACCGCTACCATTGCTCCAATGTTTCTTTCAATAAAGAGGAACCTGCCTGACCACAGCTACAGAGAAACAAGCAAGGCAAGTTTGAATATTTATTGTTTACTGTTTTTAATAAGTAAATTAATCCTGGAAGTGAATGCATCGAACAGCGATTAAGTCTGGGTTCAGTGGAGGATCAAGGAACACCCTCTGGAAACACTGGGGGGAAATGAACACTGAAAGTTCATTCGTTTGCAGTAAATGCTCAGATTGAAGGACACTGAATGTTTGCAGTCTTAGCTCAGACCTGTTTGCGTCTCCATTTAGGGAATCTGAACTGATTGTGCGTCATAACAAAAACCTTCCACTGAGGGGAGCTCTTAGTGAAGACATTGAAGCTTGAACAGAACCCTCAATGATCCCAGGTTCCCCTTGCATAAACAAAGGTGATATCTGATTGTCTGTGGTCCTTACAATCTCTTTCATACTCAAAGTCTTTATGAACCTGCATCAGCAACATTTTTGATGAGGTTTTCCTGCTTGAACACAACCTTCAACAGTCTGAAGCAAAGCAATCTGCTTTATTAGTTCTTGAGGTAGAAACGAGGCTCGATTGTAGTTAGAGGGATGTCCCTTCAACCACAATGAGTGTTTGGAGGTATACAGTGTTCTCATAACGTCTCCTAATTGTCACTACCACGCAATTAAAAACCTTCCCTGAAGTGAGAGCACGAGAGCTGCAGTACCTCCACTATTCAAATGCAAATATCTCACAAAGCCGGTCCATGGATATATACAATAAACATGGATCCATTGAAGGGGGCAGGTGCTTGAATGTTGCCTCAGGGGCCAAAAGGTCACAGGGTCAACTCTAAAAAACCAATGTTGATCCTTTAGATCAGTATTGATTGAGCTCTGCTTTCTCCAGCAATCCTCCCCCCCCAAAAAAACTAATGCTTTCAGCCACAGCATGTCTCTATTTGATTGCCAGCCATTACCAGCAACTGTGACATCTGCTACTCATGAAGACAGACAGACAGAGAGAGAGAGAGAGAGAGGCATGCCAGGCTTTCTGTATGTCACCAAACTGACCGAGTAAAAATATCCTTTTACATTGTGATTTATTAAATTCACAGCTGCTTTCACTGATATCTTTTTGTCCTAGTTATGGCCTATAAACAGATACATTAGCATAACATATAACCATTACTGTAGAGACAATTTTAAGAGCAGCAGTTAGGAGAAGTCTTGAAATCAGACTGCATCAAAACTGCATGAATGCCATTCACATTGTAAAGTCTGCTGGACTGAAGCAACATCTGCAAAACAACTAGCTCTTCCCCACATAAACAATATATGTTGCTAGCATCACCTCCTCTATATCTGTAAAATGACTTCTGCAAATGTTTCTCAGACATATAAACTATTTCATGGGTTGAGTTACACGTAGGTGGTCGGAGCCAAAGAACTGCGGTTTGTGAGTAGCATCAGACACCCAGTGAGAAAATGCAGAGGTTATGAAGAGAAAACCACGCAGTCTAGTCTTGCTTGGCTGCTTAGCCTTGATCAAGTTCAAACTGTGTCCAGGTATAGAGCCAGCAGAAGCCAACCAGTGCCACCTTTAGCTCAGGAGAGTAATATCTGTTGCTGTTGTTTTGACACTAGTGCCACCTATAGGCAATAGCTGTTACAACTGCAATTTTCTTTCCTTTTGTCACGGCTCTATCTGAGTGTTTGAGGTTTTGTAGTTATCATTTTAAAGGCTCAAAACAAGCAAGCTGGCCTATCAAAATGATCTACAAGTGCCGGAGGAAGCTCAGGGGTAATGAAAAAAAGCTTTCAGACAACGTCACACAAAGAAAACAGCAACTATGAAGACATAAAAGTGAAGCAGTAGCACTCACTGCCTGCAGGTGGGTACATCAACACATCTACAAGTCAAAACTGCTGCCGTTACTTTTCTTGCCTGTAGGTGGCGCAGGTTGTCATGCATTGAAGTGGTCTGATAATGCATCAGCAGCACGCCCCTTGTGGAGAGTCAGCTGTCTATCAAATGTGAATAAGTGGGTCTGTGAGTGAATTAGCGGCTTCTCTCGACAAATGAGATCCCATCTTTGCTTTAAGTTCAGCCTCTGAGAAACCTTTTAAAATCCAACAAAAGCGCCACTTTTTTTTTCGAGGAAGTAATAAAACAAGTGAGCATTTCATGATTTTACGTGTCTTTGAATGAGAGTTGTTGGCTGTCCGTTTAGAAAGAGTACCTTTCAAAACTGACCAGTGTTTGAGGTGCAGCTGGTGGTGATTTCCCATCGAGAGGCGAAAACAGAATCAAAGCCGCGACAGCCATCTGGTGATATTTGACTGGAACAGTAAAAACTGATTAGACTGATGTACTGCTGGCTCTCTGGTCATCTCCTGCTGTGTTAAGGCCTCAGAACAGAACCCATTTACAAAGCCTGATTTACTTCCTAATCAGTAGGAATGAGGCTGCTTTGCGTAGGGGTGGGGTTGGGGGGGGGG